>NC_045551.1:55941517-55971517 GCF_009769535.1 Thamnophis elegans | reverse complement strand
AATTATCCAGAACTATTTGGGGGAATTGCGAGGTTGGGGATCAGCAGACTCTCCTACACCAAAGACATCTTCATTGCGGCAATGCTGTGATGAATAGCATATCGGTGTCGTGTAGGCACACAAATTCTGCAGTAAGAAAAACTAGAAGGAAAAGAAAATAGAGAACAAGCAAGAATCTGAGTAAACGCTTTGTTATCCCTACATCGGTGCATTTAAGGACAAGAATATTTGGGATTTAATAAGCCCTGATGTTTTAAAGCATTTAAACAAAGGGACTATCAACTATCTATAATCAATCTGTGTTTGGTTATTTAGCGTGCACTCATTTCTAAATTTATCTGCTTCATGCAAAAAGGATATCAATTTATCTTGATTAAACAAACAGTGTCACATAATGATCCTAACTTTAAAATGGGAACTGGCTGTAGACATTAATCAGGCTGACTAGTTTTCCTGGCCCCTTGCGTTCACCTTAAACAGAAGACATGGAAGTAAATTCCCCAATGATCTCTGGCATTTCCTTCAAGTCAACTGTAGAAGGTCAGGTTGCTGAAAAGGTCAACTTATCTAAAGTGAAGACTCAGAACCAACAATTCCATAATTCGCTACACAGCAGCTTAGCACAACGAAACCACAGAGTGAAGGGGAAGCTTCAAGATACGGTCAGCTTGTGCTTGCCTGGGCTGGTACTTCTGTCCCGACTTCCCAGTTTTGGATAAGGGGTTCCTGCCAGGATCTCGATTACTCAGCTTGGAGAAAACCAGATGGACAGACTTCTATTGAAGATTAAACAGAAAGAAGATACAGAATATTGTCAATCATGGGACTTATTCTACCGGTGGTTGGAAAAAAAGGGGTGGAGACAATGGTGGGATCCTATCAGTGATGAAATTGATTTTTTTTTTACTACCAGTTCTGTAGGCATGGCTTGGTGGGTGTGGTGTGGCTTGATGGGCATGGATTGGTGGGCATGGCAAGGGAAGGATACTGCAAAATCTCCATTCCCATCCCACTCTGGGGAAGGATACTGCAAAATCCCCATTCCCACCCCATTCTGGGGCCAGCCAGAGGTGGTATTTGCCGGTTCTCTGAACTACTAAACATTTCCACTACCAGTTCTCCAGAACCTGCCAGAACCTGCTGGATTCCATCCCTGGATCCTACTGGTTTAACAACCGGTTCGTCTAAGTGCACAGGTGCAGTTTGGAGAAAATTTACCTTCCACATTACTGCTGGGGAGGAAAACAAATGAGGTGCACCAATCTGTTAAGCAAATAAAATAACCCAGACAATATGATGTTTATTAAGCACCAGTGGTGGGTTTCAAAAAATTTTCGAACCTACTCTGTGGGTGTGGCCTCCTTTGTGGGAGTGGCCTGCCAGCCATGTGTTTTCTCTCTCTCTCTCTTTCCTTCCTTTTGTTTCTCTGTATCCCTTTTTCCTTTTTTTCTTTCATCTCTCTCACACTTTTTCTTTCTTTTTTCTTTTTTCTTTTTTTCTTTCTTCCTTTCTTTCTCTTTCTCTTTCTCTCTGTGCGAGTCTGTGTGTGTGTGTGTGTGTGTGTGTGTGTGTGTGTGTGTGTGTGTGTGTGTCAGTGGTGGGTTTCAAAATTTTTTGGAACCCCTTCTGTAGGTGTGGCCTGCTTTCTGGTGGAACCTCTTCTAACTGGTTCGGTAGATTTGACGAACCGGTTCTACCGAACTGGTGAGAACTGGTAGGAACCCACCTCTGTTAAGCACTAACAAAATGTAACCAGTAGAAAATTAATAAAACTTTAAAGAAAAGATATGGACAGCTTGTGCTTGATTGGGCTGGTGTTTCTGCCTGATTTCCCAGTTTTGGATAAGGGGTTTCTGCAGAGGTGGTATTCAGCCAGTTCTGGCTGGTTCTGGCGAACCAGTAGTAGAAATTTGAGTAGTTTGGAGAACCGGCAAATATCACCTCTGGCTGGCTCTGTCTCCATCTGTTCGCTACCTCCTGAGTCCCAGCTGATCGGCTGGATCTTCTTCTGTTGCCCTGCATAGGAGAATGAAGCTGGAAAGCAGGTTAGTGGAGTGGGGAGGGAATGGGGATTTTGCAGTATCCTTCCCCTGGAGTGTAGTGGAAATGAAGATGTTGCAGTATATCCTTCCCCAGTGGGGAAGGAATGGGGATTTTGCAGTATCCTTCCCCTGTCACACCTGCCAAGCCACACCCGCCAAGCCATGCCCCCCCCAAGTCAAACCATGCCCACAGAACCGGTAGTAAAAAATGTGAATTCCACCACTGGATTCCTGCCAGGATCTCCATTACTCAGCTTGGAGAAAACCAACTCTACAAAGACAAGTGAGGCTTAGCTGCACCTCCCAAGACAAATTCAGAATTTGTCTCCTCCTTTGGCTCCTGGAGGTGAGTGACAAGAGGACTAGGAAACGGACACTACTAATTTTAGGGGATAAGATTCCACTGTTTAGGTTCCAACAAGTCATTATTTAAGAGTGACTGGAACACAAATGTCATAGATAAATGAATTCAGGATAGCAATTATTTCTGAGCTCAGTGAAACATATGTTCTGCAGAAATAAACTTATCACATTTTAAGAGTAACTCAATGTTGACAGATGAAAAAAAAAAGTTTGTCCCTAAGTTGAATGACATTGCTATTTTAGATTTAAGGGTGGGAGCAATCTCCAGATTCTGTCCTAGTGATTCCTTTGAGTGGCATCAATGTTTGGGGATAAATGACAAGTGATTCCCTTGGCACAAATGGTAACAAGCCTTTGGATTTCTGATTTACAGTCTTACAGTCTGCCTTACAGTCCAAAAGGGCCAAGCAGAAGCAGGGATGAAACAGAAGGACAGGAATTTGCTACGAGTCAAGGCAACCATCCATCCCAAAGACTCTAAAGGCTGGTCCTCATCTCTGTTTCCTAATGAAGGGAGCCAGTGTTGTCCAAAGATCCTTCCATGGTCATATGGAAGCATGACTATATGTCAAGGTGCATGTTCTGTTACCTTCCCAGCGTGGTGCCTATAAATCAATAGGTGGTACCTATTTATCTACTCGCATTTGCATGTTTTTGAGCAGCAAGGTTGGCAGGAGCTGAGCCAAAACCAGGAGCTCATCCCATCTCTCAGTACTTGGGTCTTGAACACTCAAGTTCAGCATCTTAACCACTAGGCCACTGTGCCCCAAACCATCTCCTACATCATCTTAATAAGAAGGCTACAGTTAGGAAAGCTGATATGGGCTTTTCAGTCTCTGCTCTTGGCCTAAGAAGTTTCTTCCTTCAGGTTCCATAATGAGACCTGATCAGTGCTGGGATTCAAAAAAATTTACTACCAGTTCTGTGGGTGTGGTTTGGTAGGCGTGGCTTGGTGGGTGTGAGAAGAGAAGGTTATGCAAAATCTCCATTCCCTCCTCACTCCAGGGGAAGGATACTGCAAAATCTCCATTCCCTCCTCACTCCAGGGGAAGGATACTGCAAAATCTCCATTCCCTTCCCACTCCAGGAGAAGGTTACTGCAAAATCTCCATTCCCTCCTCACTCCAGGGGAAGGTTACTGCAAATCTCCATTCACTCCCCACTCCAGGGGAAGGTTACTGCAAAATCCCCATTTCTTCCTGATCAACTGGGACTTGGGAGGCAGAGAATAGATGGGGGCGTAGCCATCCAGAGGTGGTATTTACCGGTTCTCCAGACTACTCAAAATTTCTGCTACTGGTTCTCCCGAACTGGTCAGAACCTGCTGAATGTCACCTCTGGCCCTGATCTATGTATCATGAGTTGAATTTCAAGTGCTTTGCACTGCCTGGGAACCCGCAAGAGAGGAAGGCATTGTCTTGCATTGTCTCCTGCAGAGTAAACTAATTTAAGACACCTTTACTAACGCTACAAGGGATGCAGTGGTTCAATGGCTAAGATGCTGAGCTTTTCAATCAGAAAGGTCGGACGTTCAGCAGTTTGAATCCCTAGCACCATGTAATGGAGTGAGCTCCAGTTACTTTTCCCAGCTTCTGCCAATGTAGCAGTTCAAAAGCACATAAAAATGCAAGTAGAAAAATAGGAACCACTTTTGGTGGGAAGGTAAACGCCTTTGGTGGGTGGTAAACGCCTCCGGCGTTTAATCATGCTGGCCACATGACCATGGAGACATCTTCGCACAGCACTGGCTCTTCAGCTTTGAAATGGAGATGAGCACCGCCCCCTGGAGTCAGGAACGACTAGCACATATGTGCGAGGGGAGCCTTTACCTTTTTACTAATGCCACTGTGTTAGAACAGCAGAATATACTTTCATCCAAATTTTAAAAATGTAATGAAAGTACCCTCTTTTATGAATACAGAAGGTAAAATCTCACCATGGCGCTGTGAGTAAAAATATTTATTCTTTTGAAAGGCAGATGGGTGGGTAGGAACCAAATGCTACATATACACAGTTGCTGTTTTCTTGAAGGGCAATTCTAAAAGTATCCCCCAGAGACCATGATGGCGAAAAAGTAAAGCTCTTTCTCCCTCGCCTTTCATTCCAGCAAGGGCTTCTCAAGAACTCGAGAACTTTGGATGCCACCTGGAAGACATTCTCAGCTTCTCCATGACCCATGATGTGATTAGCAATAATGTTAATCCAGTCTGAAGACTGTTCTTTCAGGACGTCCCTGGAGGTGAAGCTTCCATTACAGCATCACACCACCTGTTCTCCAAAAAGCCAGATGGAAAAGCACAGGAATGAGATCCAAGAGGTACCAATTAGTCAGGGAATTAGGTTGCAAAGTTTGGACTGTAACATTCTCTATTTATAATGTTCTTATGTTTCTATGTGCAGTTTAATGCAGTGGATTGTATATTGGATTTGAGTGGCATGGTGGCCTAATGGTGAGAATGCTCACCTCCCACTCAGAAGGTTGAGATTTCAATCCTAGGTAGTGGCAGATGTTTCTCTCTCCTAGGATGCAAAGAAAAAAAATATCTGCTGTGAACTCCACATGGCATCAGGAAGGGCATCCGGCCAGTAAATGCTCAACTCTATTCTGTTGTCCCAACACTATCCTGAATTAAGGGATTATAGCAATGGTGAAATTCAATTTTTTTACTACCGGTTCTGTGGGTGTGGCTTGGTGGGTGTGGCAGGGGAAGGATACTACAAAATCCCCATTCCCTCCCCACTCCAGGGGAAGGATATTTCCTCCCCACTCCTGGGGGAAGGTTCTGTGGGCGTGGCTTGGTGGGCGTGGCAGGGGAAGGATACTGCAAAATCCCCATTCCCTCCCCACTCCAGGGGAAGGATATTTCCTCCCCACTCCTAGGGGAAGGTTCTGTGGGCGTGGCTTGGTGGGCGTGGCAGGGGAAGGATACTGCAAAATCCCCATTCCCTCCCCACTCCAGGGGAAGGATATTTCCTTCCCACTCCTGGGGGAAGGTTCTGTGGGCGTGGCTTGGTGGGCGTGGCAGGGGAAGGATACTGCAAAAGCCCCATTCCCTCCCCACTCCAGGGGAAGGATATTTCCTCCCCACTCCTGGGGGAAGGTTCTGTGGGCGTGGCTTGGTGGGCGTGGCAGGGGAAGGATACTGCAAAATCCCCATTCCCTCCCCACTCCAGGGGAAGGATATTTCCTCCCCACTCCTAGGGGAAGGTTCTGTGGGCGTGGCTTGGTGGGCGTGGCAGGGGAAGGATACTGCAAAATCCCCATTCCCTCCCCACTCCAGGGGAAGGATATTTCCTTCCCACTCCTGGGGGAAGGTTCTGTGGGCGTGGCTTGGTGGGCGTGGCAGGGGAAGGATACTGCAAAAGCCCCATTCCCTCCCCACTCCAGGGGAAGGATATTTCCTCCCCACTCCTGGGGGAAGGTTCTGTGGGCGTGGCTTGGTGGGCGTGGCAGGGAAAGGATACTACAAAATCCCCATTCCCTCCCCACTCCAGGGGAAGGATATTTCCTCCCCACTCCTAGGGGAAGGTTCTGTGGGCGTGGCTTGGTGGGCGTGGCAGGGGAAGGATACTGCAAAAGCCCCATTCCCTCCCCACTCCAGGGGAAGGATATTTCCTCCCCACTCCTGGGGAAGGTTCTGTGGGCGTGGCTTGGTGGGCGTGGCAGGGAAAGGATACTACAAAATCCCCATTCCCTCCCCACTCCAGGGGAAGGATATTTCCTCCCCACTCCTAGGGGAAGGTTCTGTGGGCGTGGCTTGGTGGGCGTGGCAGGGGAAGGATACTGCAAAATCCCCATTCCCTCCCCACTCCAGGGGAAGGATATTTCCTTCCCACTCCTGGGGGAAGGTTCTGTGGGCGTGGCTTGGTGGGCGTGGCAGGGGAAGGATACTGCAAAAGCCCCATTCCCTCCCCACTCCAGGGGAAGGATATTTCCTCCCCACTCCTGGGGGAAGGTTCTGTGGGCGTGGCTTGGTGGGCGTGGCAGGGAAAGGATACTACAAAATCCCCATTCCCTCCCCACTCCAGGGGAAGGATATTTCCTCCCCACTCCTAGGGGAAGGTTCTGTGGGCGTGGCTTGGTGGGCGTGGCAGGGGAAGGATACTGCAAAATCCCCATTCCCTCCCCACTCCAGGGGAAGGATATTTCCTCCCCACTCCTGGGGGAAGGTTCTGTGGGCGTGGCTTGGTGGGCATGGCAGGGGAAGGATACTGCAAAATCCCCATTCCCACCCCACTCCAGGGGAAGGATATTTCCTCCCCACTCCTGGGGGAAGGTTCTGTGGGCGTGGCTTGGTGGGCGTGGCAGGGGAAGGATACTGCAAAATCCCCATTCCCACCCCACTCTGGGGTCAGCCACAGGTGGCATGTACTACTGGTTCTCCAGAACCTGTCAGAACCTGCTGAATTTGACCCCTGGATTATAGGATCATAAGAGGGGAGCTTTTATTGTATATTGAACTTATTTTTTCTGCATAGAGGGAGCCTCATATTGCTGCAGCCTCAGCACTAACTAAGCTTGAGAAACATTCCCTGGGGTTCCTTCTTATAGCTTATTCCAACTGGAGCAAAGAACCCCAGCCCAAAAAATATCCTTGAGTGTTGGAAAGTGGATTGAATCAAGCCATTCTCAAATTGAAGCCCTCGAGATGTTTTGGGAGAATAACTCTTTACCTCCCCACCCCAAGTTTGGTATTAGTTGCTGAGTATTGTTCCTATTGGGATGCAGTGGCTCAGTGGCTGAGACGCTGAGCTTGTCGATCAGAAAGGTCAGCAGTTTGGCGGTTCGAATCCCTAGTGCTGTGTAACAGAGTGAGCTCCCGTTACTTGTCCCAGCCAACCTAGCAGTTCGAAAGCATGTAAGAATGCAAGTAGAAAAATAGGGACCACCTTTGGTGGGAAGGTTAACAGCGTTCCATGCACCTTCGGCATTTAGTCATGCCAGCCACATGACCACGGAGACGTCTTCGGATAGCGCTGGCTCTTCGGATTTGAAACGGAGATGAGCACCACCTCCTACAGTCAGAAATGACTAGCACATATGTGCGAGGGGAAGCTTTACCTATTGTTCCCATCAGCAGGTATAATGTTCATCAGAATTGGTCTTGGAAGGTTTAGTCATGTTAATTTTGTTGTAGGGATACATGCAGTCATCTTCTTTATTAAGTCATGGACAGTTTGATTAGAACTAAATTTTTATTGAACATCTCCCAGCCTTTAGTTCTTACTTTTATAGCTCAAACTAACTTTCCATTAGGTAGAGGCCCTTGGCAACTGGACAATCTAACCTAAAAATGGTCATAATGAAAGGAATATGATTGGTTTTTAAGGCTCAAAAACCACAGTGCTAATCAGAAGACAGTCTCTTCTGATGTCAGAGGGGCTACCAGTTCTGGGCTGATAAACCCCTGATGACCACTCAGCCATCATCAAGAAGTCCATCAGCATGGAGATTTTGCATTCTTGGTATTAAAAAAAAAAGGAAGAAAGTTACTGAGAATTTCAGTCTGCACAATTTATAATCACCCTTTCACTGGAAACAGATGCAGAAACAGAAGCCGTGGCTCAACTTCCTGTTAGTGCAGCCACTTCCGATTGCAAAATCCTGGTGAGAAATATCTTTGGCTCAAAACAATAGGCATGGGGAAAAATTTGAGACCGAGCGGAGACACAGTAGAGGTTGTCTCTTGGGGTCTTCTTCGAATCAAATCTATGAGAGAATTTCCCCATTATCAGATCAGGACTGCCACAGTGCAGAGAGACACCAGGTGGCAGCAGAGAGACAATGAAACCGTTGGCTCATTACTGCTCTCCAGCCTTCATCTCTGGTTTTACAACCCCAATCGGAGCAGTACCTGCTAGAAAGGACCAAATGAGCCAACCCTTTTGAAGATCAGAAGAACTCAGGGCCAGGACAATCACCTGACGCTCCTTACCTCTGATTTCTGCTTTTGTGCATTGAGATCAACAACCAGATTGCTGTCTGAAATAACTAGTTTGGTTTCTGGGAATGAAAACTGCTGATCCCTCTGACCATGTCAAGTGACAAATTATGTTTTGAATAAGTCCCCCCTCTATGTGGGAGACTCAAGTCATTCACCCTATTGTCTCCTGGATGCCCTGAATGGCTGTGAGCAAATGATATATGCAAGGGCTGTTGGATCCATCTCTTCTGGTTTACTGGTTTACTGGCTGGGGATTATAAAAATTTAAGCCAAATTAAGCCAATAATGATTGGACAATCATTCGTTTGAAATGGTATAGAGTTTCATGCCTGAGCAGAAAGTTGGACTTGAAGGCCTCCTACATCCTGTAGGAAGTTAGCACCCACCCCTCTGCTAGAAGAATGAAATATTCCAGGAAATATTAAAAAGGCAGAATATTGTATTTCTCTGGGTGAGAAATGGAGAAACATGTTTTCAGGCGGGAAACAGACTCACTCTTAATAGCCCCCACCATCCTCAATAGCCCACAGCAGCTGTCCACACTTAAGAGATAAAGAGATAGCTAGGTCTATTCATAGGCAAATGCCCTCACCTAAAATCCAACAAAGGTAGGATTAGCCCTCTACCCATCTCACCACATGGCACCTGGGAAGATTACATCACCCAGCAAGGCTCAACCAAGCTTAGGACTCAGGACAGCCTACAGAGTTGCCCCTGCATCGCCCCATGGGAGTCTGACAACCAATCAGAATACAAGCTCAAATTCAAAAGCCCAGAGAGGGTATAAAGCTCAGGAACTCTCCGCATCTCTTCCCTTTTCTTTTCTTCACCCAACATCTTCAAGGCACGTGATCCTGTCAACCATTAAAACCATCTTTCCAAACAGCCGCCATTGTTTCCGGTGTCTTTCTCCCCACTTGGAACTGAACCCAGAAGGGCATTTCTTCCAACACTCCCTTCCAACATTGTTGTTCTGTTATTCTGTCAGAGCAAGAAACAGATTTAACTTAGACTTAAAATAACTTTCTTGTACGCTAATCGGCATACATTAAAATGTATCTTAAGGCATTTGGAAAGCCTGGGGTTTTACCTGAATATTAAATCTCTTAAATTGTAGAAGTGAGCATTGCAAAGATCTTTCACAGCACAGCTAATAGGCTCATGTGGATTGCAGCAGACATCTTGAGGAAGAGGGCCTGAGAAAACTTCTAGTTTTTCTTTAAGGTTTGGTAATGTCTTTGGCTCTGTTTTTTTTGTCAAATACATTTTTTAGAGCTTCAGGAAACTACAAAAGTTTGTCTGGCTTTTTTAAAAAAAAGATTCAGCTTCCAGAGAAAAGAAATATGGCTCTCTCTCTTTAAGCGTTGAGCTCTGTTTTTGTTCAGTTTTGTCTTTTAAATTTCGTCTGAAAGCTTTGCTGTTGCTATTCTGGGTTGAATCTGGGAAAAAGAAAGAAAATTCAGCCTGGCACAGAAGGCCGATGCTTGGAAAAATCTGACAGTTGCAGGGAGCACTCCGTGAAATATAAAAGCAACAAAGTTTTTAAAAAACCCCACCAACCCACGAAAAGCAAAAGGCAAGGACTGCAGACTCGGTAAAATGTATTCAACAATAATTGTGGAGGAAGAAGAGGAGGAGTCATTAATCAAACTTCTCTTTGACATTTTTCAGTAGGTGGTGAAGAGCGGGGGGGGTTTGAAGATCAGAAAAAAAAGAGGAAAAAAGAGCTAACTAAATTTTGAGAAAGGTTCTTTCCCTGCCTGCAAACATGCTTTGAAGTGGGGGTGAAATCCAGTAGATTCTGACAGGTTCTGGAGAATCAGTAGCGGAAATTTTGAGTAGTTTGGAGAACCGGTAGCGGAAATTTTGAGTAGTTTGGAGAACCGGTAGCGGAAATTTTGAGTAGTTTGGAGAACCGGTAGTGGGAATTTTGAGTAGTTTGGAGAACCAGTAACGGAAATTTTGAGTAGTTTGGACAACTGGTAGCGGAAATTTTGAGAAGTTCCGAGAACCAGCAAATGCCACCTCTGGCTGGCTCCAGAGTGGGGTGGGAATGGAGATTTTGCAGTATCGTTCCCCTGCCACACCCACCACCCCACACCCACCAAGCCACGTCCACAGAACTGGTAGTAAAAAAAAATGAATTTCACCACTGCTTTGAAGCTTCACCTCCTCAAAGACAACGTGTGGGAAGAAACTGCCCAAATCAGAGGAGGGAGGAGCAGGAGCAGTAAATGAGTTGTTGTCGGTTCCCAGAAGTCTCCCTACAAATGCTGTTGAGGCTCACTGCACAACCACAGCTTAGGCAACTGTGGTCGGAGGGATTTCAGCACAGTTCCTGCCCAAGAGAGAAAACAACCCACATCTGGACAGACAGGAGGGTCTCTTCAGCCAGTGGTTGGCTGAGACCTCTTGGATGCCTCTGTGGGTGTTGAGGGGGGTAGGATGGGATGCTCAGAAGGCTTCTTTTGAATGCACAAAGGAAATGCTATTTCTTGAAAAGTCCCATCTTGGCCAGATGCTAAATCTGAATTTCAAGGAGCAAAAACTTCAGTGACAAAAGGGTCCGTTTCTGAACTTTAATTGAAGTTGGTGGGACTTGTGAATGGTGTCTATATTCTCTTCTGTTGGAAGATCCACATTTTCCCGTATGTCTATGAATTCTTCTCTCCCATCAATAAATTTGGGAGTCTTGCAATAGCTCGTTACTCTTACTTGAACTTCTGGGCTGGAAACCCTGTCGCCCTCCATGCCACTTCCTTCCTGTCAAGCACAGGAAATCAAGAGCCAAGTCTCCAGGTTTATTGCCCGCTAACATTCTGTACAAGAATCTGTACTACTAACCGTCAAAGCAATTTGGCAGGGGATAAGGCTCAATGGAATTCAAGGTGGCTTGGACTTACTATAGATCTCTTATGGGCAGGAAGGGACTCAAGAATGATCAAGACACTTGAACCCAAGCCTGGTCATCTCGTACATCAGCGTTTCCCAACATTTTGGGCACCAGGGACTGGTTCCATGGAGAGAGGTTTTTCCATGGACAGGAGGGGGTGTAGTTTCATGTGCTGCCTGCATCCCACGGATGGGGCTTCCCTTGTTTGTGTGGTCCCATTGTTGGCATGCCGCGGACCAATGCCAGTCCACAGACTGGGGATTGGGGACCCCTGTCCTACATCTTCACTGCTGATGAGCATTGGGAGGGTACAACTTCTAGCTCAGCCACCACTTGTCCAAACTGTACTTTACGACTGTCAATTTTATGCTACGGCCCCCATTCATATCTTAGGACTGTTTGAGACCTCTCACAACTCCCATTTGCAAAGGACCAGCCCCAAATATGAGTTGTGTGTGCAGGCAGATCGCAGGGGGAGCAAAAGCTGAGCTGCCACTAATTATCCATACGATGCAGTTTCGTGCATAGTACACACCACACTTCCTGTTCCCCATAGAAGCTCTGGAGTTGGGCCCACAGGCTTATCCCCCACGCAAAGCCCTGCACATCTTCAAGGCTCTTCATGGACGACACTTCCCTTTTCTCTCTGCGTGTGGCATTGTGAAACTGTTCCGCTCCCTTTGGGGATCCTGCTGAGTGCAGGAGAAAATTGACTAAACTTGAGAATGCAAGAAGAAAAAGTAGCCAGCTTGCTTTTTAAATCAGCATAGAAGGTGCCCTCTGGATTTTTTCCTCCCTTGGCTTTACTAGTCAATTCGAATCCTAACCTTGGAACTTCTAGTCAGTTTCACTTGAAATTGATAGGATTCAGAAATAGAATACAGCAGAGCAGAATAGAATAGAATAACAGAGTTGGAAAGGACCTTGGAGGTCTTCTAGTCCAATCCCTTGTTCTTGCAGGAAACCCTATACCATTTCAGGCAAGTGGTTGTTCAATCTCTTCTTTAAAACTTCCAGTGTTAGAGAATCCACAACCTCTGGAAGCAAGTTGTTCCACTGATTAATTGTTCTGACTGTCAGGAAATTTCTCCTTAGTTCCAGTTGCTTCTCTCCTTGCTTAGTCTCCACCCATTGCTTCTTGTCCTGCCCTCAGGTGCCTTGGAGAATAGTTTGACTCCCTCTTCTTTGTGGCAACCCCTGAGATATTGGAACACCGCTATCTTGTCTCCCCTAGTCCTTCTTTTCATCAGATTAGACATACCCAGTTCCAGCAACTGTTCTTTATGTCCCTCCTTTGGCATCCTCCATTCTATTCTATTCTATTCTATTCTATTCTATTCTATTCTATTCTATTCTATTCTATTCTATTCTATTCTACTCTACTCCACTCCACTCCACTCCACTCCACTCCATTTCCAATCACAAGCAGCCAATAAAGCTACTCTACTCTACTCATTTCCAATCACACATAGCCAATAAAGCTTCTCTACTCTATTCTATATATTCTACTCTACTCTACTCTACCCTACCCTACCCTACCCTACCCTACCCTACCCTACCCTACCCTACCCTACCCTACCCTACTCTACTCTACTCTATTTCTTATTCTACTCTACTCCACTCCATTCCACTATTTCTTTGATATTAGGGTAATTCTTGTCCTAAGTGAGTTGTCCCGTGACAAGTTGGCCAGGATAAATTGCCCCCTAATAAATTGGCCGCAGCAAGTTTGCTGTGGCAAGTTGGCATAGACCCCCCTCATCTATGCCTGCTTGAAGGACAGAGACCCAGATCATGTCTAGAAAAATTCCAGTTGGACACACACGCTACATCAAGTTGTCACACAATAGCCCAGGATCATTTTTATCAGGAAAGCATTATGTCAAACTATGAAAGCTTTAACCTTCAAAGCTCTATCTGATCCTGGCCCAAATTATCCCAGGGGCCATCTCCAATCAGAAAAAAAGCCTGCCATCAGCTAGAAATATTTCAAGCATACCGTTTTCAGCAGTAACTTCATGCAAGCTCAGCCTTTTATTTAAATACCTGCTTCCTCTTGGGGATTTTCAGCAAGCAAAAAATATATATTCAAGATCTTGGCTGGTCATTTGCTTAAAAATGTCTAAGCCATTAAAAATAATGTGGTTCATTTAGGTTAGGTTAGGTTAGGTGTATTGGTTTTGTATGCCACCCACTCCTGAAGGACTCCGGGCGGCTAACAATAAACAGGGGAGGGAATAAATAAGACAATACAACAATTTTAAAATCCACAACAGTCACAATTTAGATGGGGCTGGGTGCTTTAACAGCCCCCAGCCTGCCAGAACAGCCAGGACTTAGTAGCTTTACGGAAGGCCGGGAGGGTAGTAAGGGTACGGATCTCCACAGGGAGCTCGTTCCAGGGGGCCGGAGCAGCAACAGAGAAGGCTCTCCCCCAGGGGGGTCACCAGCTGGCATTGGCTGGCAGATGGAACCCGGAGAAGGGTTGCCTGAATACAGATGCCAAACTTTACTAAATTCATTTCTGTTTTTTTTTTTTAAAAAAAAACATAGTTAATTAAAGTTGCACTAATTCTGAAGGAACGCAGTGGCTCAGTGGCTAAGATGCTGAGCTTGTCGATCAGAAAGGATGGCAGTTCGGCGGTTCGAATCCCTAACGTAAACGAGTGAGCTCCCGTTACTTGTCCCAGCTTCTGCCAACCTAGCAGTTGGAAAGCATGTAAAAATGCAAGTAGAAAAATAGGAACCACCTTTGGTGGGAAGGTAACAGCGTTCTGTGCTCCTTCGGCGTTTAGTCATGCCAGCCGCATGACTACGGAGATGACTTCGGACAGCGCTGGCTCTTTGGCTTTGAAACAGATTATGAGCACCGCTCCCTAGACTCGGGAACGACTAGCACATATGTGCAAGGGGAACCTTTACCTAATTCTGTGGTCTCATTTATACCATTTCTGTTGACACAAACTTCAGAAAGATTTAGCAGTATACCCTGATGATTATCTCAAGTGCCTTCTGGCAAAGAAGCTGCAGATATCTGAGCTGAGCTGGTATCATCAATCAATAAATTAGAGTTTGGGTTTCAGCACGCTATGATTTCTGGGGGAAAAAATCCATCTTCAGAAAACAAAACTCGCAAGCGAATATTTAGTAAGTTCTGTGAACTATCACAGAAGTGGGCTCTTTTTCTTAATTTTCAAGCAAGACAGACTGTTCTGACCGAGGCTTCCCAAGAGCATGAAGCAAACTCCTTGTCCCGACAAAACCGCCTTTTATTAATTGACTGTGAATTCTGCTCATTCACATCCAGCACGCATGCGTACTTCCTGCCCGCGATGCCTCCGCAACACCTCTGCGACACCTCCGCAATGCTCCAGCTGCTTGGCGGATCATCGCGCAGGTGCCATACGCTTCGTGTGCGTGCATAGAAACCCCCCAAAACCTCAAACACCGGTAAGGAGCATGGGCGGGCGGGCAGGCTCTCCGGAGCACCGTACCAGAACGGTACCGGCAGGCACCGGTATGCCCGTACCGGAGCGTACCAGTCGTAACCCACCACTGGTGCAAATGCACATGCGTGCATTTTTACATGTCGAAGCTGTAGTGATGCCAGCAGGAACCCACCCCTGATGCTATACAAATGTCTATGGAAATTCTTAAATCATCCAGGTCATGGTTGTCCCAAAGGTGCTTTTTTATCCACCCCAAAAGGCAACTGGTCTTTCTTGGTTGAAAAGTGAAATATTTTCAAAGGAAAAAAAATCTAAGAAAGCCTAGTTCCCTTTTGGGGGGGGAATGTACCTTTGGGACAGTGTTATACCATAGCAATAGTATTTAGACATATATCGCTTTACAGTGTTTTACAGCGCTCTCTAAGTGGTTTACAGAGTCAGCGTATTGCCCTTAACAATCTGGGCCCTAATTTTACTGACCTTGGAGGGATGGAAGACTGAGTCAACACTGAGCCGGTCAGGATCGAACTGCTGACAGTTGGCAGAATTAGCCTGCAATACTGTATTCTAACCTCTGTGCCACTATGGTTTCTTTCTTTCCTTCCTTGCTTCCTTCTGCCACTCGCGTGGAGCCATCCCCTCTTCTCCCCCCCCCCCCCGCCAGTCCGCAAAGCTGGAAACTTTGGGGAACTCTTGCTTTATGGTACCCCCATCTCATTTCTGCTGCATTCAGCCACCAACTTTCCATTCCTTACACAAATCACTCTGCAATGCCGTTATTTACTTTACACCGTCTCTAAATCAGCAAACACACAACACATCCGCCCACGCTTCTCCACAATCTGAGGAGCAGCCGAAACCTCTTCTGCACGCATCCTGTGCAAGACTGTGAAAGCATTCCAGTGTTCCCAGAGGGTGGGGCTTTCTCATTGATCCCCCCCTCCCTTTCATGTAGGATTCTGCAAAACGGAAAGGGACAACTCATCACAGCAGTGGTGGGTTGCTCATCCCGTTCCAATGGCGGCGGCGGCCTCGTGCACGCGCGCAGTTCACGCATGCAGCTCCAGCTGCTCGCGGAGAATCGCGCAGGCACTGTATGTGCCATGCGCCTGCGTGGAAGCGCAGAAGCTTTCAAAGACTGGTAAGGAGCGTGGGCGGGCAGGTGGGCCCTTCGGCGTTCCCGGAAGTTACTTACTTCCAGGTTCACCGACCAACCGCTCCGCGGGGACCGCCGTAAACCAGTTGAAACCCATCACAGCCTACAAATGGCCTCCCCAGGCTCTGGAGGCCGGAATCCTGAACTTCTGGTAGGCCTGTTTTTTCACCCTCCCGGAGCCTCCGTGAGCACCCTGCACTTACCTGCATCCAAAACGGGATGCATGGGGACTCCTGGGAGAGTGGGGAGAGATGGGAAGGGGTGGGCGTGGCCAGCCAGGAGTGGGATTTGGAGGTTCTCTGAATTGCACAGAATCTTAGCTAGAGGTTCTCCCGAACCCCTGCAAATCCCCAGCAACCCACCCCTGCCTACACCATTTCAGACAAGTGGTTCGCCAATTTCCAATCTCAATGATGACCAAATAAGATCAATGTGACTCTCGCCGGCCTTACCCTTAGCAAGAAATTATGTATACGGCATGAATGGCAGCTTTTTCTACCAAAAATAAACAAGAGAAGGATTTGTGTCTGCAACATTAAGCCTAAGTCAAAAGTGAGCTGAAATGGACCTGATCTTCTGGAGCAAAACTGATGCATTCAGAAGAGGAAAATGTGGTTTTAACAAAAGGGCTACCTGGTACAAATTGGTATCATCAAGATTGTTGTGGATGTGAATCAAAGGATACGTTGGTGATTGTTGTCTATTACCTTTTTCTGCCCATGGTGACAGTGTAAGAGCCAGAGGGGGAATTATGCAATATTCTGAATGAGGAATATGACACAGAAAAACGAAATGATCAAATGAAAAGGATTGCAGTGAGGGAGAAAAAACCAAGCAAAATATAAACTTCATAAATAATAAAGTTAGAACTACCTTAAAAGGTAAAAGAGCAAATGAACCTTACCCCACAGAAGGAAGATTTGATTTATCAGAAGGATTGTAGGGCAAAGCTACCTGCACTCAAGGCCCAAGGAAGAACTTTGCATTACTGTTGCTGGTGGAAAAACGGGACATAAATGAAACAAAAACGGAATTGATTGTAAATTTGATAATGGCAGCTAGATTATTAGTGATGGCTGAATATCAGGGACGAAATTGGGATATTCAAAGTAATGAGCGGTATAATAATATTTGGAGTACGGCAACAAATGATAAAATAACACCAGAAATTAAATTTTAAAAAGAGGTGATCAAAGCAAATAATTAGAATGAAAGATGGGGGCATTTTACAAAATCAGTGTTGGTGGAAGGCAAAGGGAATAAACCTATCCAAGAATATATGTTGTGTTGGAGGGGATAAGCAATAGCAATAGCAATAGTTAGACTTATATACCGCTTCATAGGGCTTTCAGCCCTCTCTAAGCGGTTTACAGAGTCAGTATATTGCGCCCAACAACAATCCGGGTCCTCATTTTACCCACCTTGGAAGGATGGAAGGCTGAGTCAACCTTGAGCCGGTGAGATTTGAACAGCCGAACTGCTGAACTGCAGTCAACTGAAGTAGCCTGCAGTGCTGCATTTAACCACTGCGCCACCTCGGCTCAGCTAAGGGCTAAGGGCATAATCGGAATATATTGCAGCTTTTAGTTGTTATAGATGAAGAAATATAAGGTGGGGGGAAGGGTCTCCAGGAGGTGGAGGCACATGTCAATATTTGGTTTTTTCCCTTTTTCTTTCTTTGTTTTGTATTTAGATTGTATTTTGTTTGTATCATTTGTATTTTAAAAAATATAAATATTATTTTTTTTTTTAAAAAGGAGCCAGCTTCCCAGGCAGTTGTGGGATTCACTTAGGTTTACCACCGGTTCGTACCTGCGAGCGTGTACACACATGCTTGCATTGTGCACACGCACTCCTTCTGCACATGCGTGCTGCCTTCCGCGCATGCGCTTTGCTCACATCGGTGATGTGCACGCATGCGCGCAGTAGGTTTTGGAGCCGGGGCAGGTGGCACCTGCAGTTTGCCACTACCAGTTCAATGAACCGGTTTGAACCAGCTGAATACCCCCTCTGTTCCCAGGTACTCCAAAGTCAGGCTGCCTTGGGGCAGAAGCTTCCCCTCCACCATCTCCTCAATTATGCCTCCTTCCCAATTCGGAGCAGGCCTTCCTGAAGATCTACCCTGACAGGTCCACACCTGGAAAAGGGTGTGGGTTTTATTTTTAGCCTTAGAGGTTGTGCCTTAAAACCCTTCCAGGAGTGTGCAGGTAACTAGGGCTATTCCCTTTGAATAGGTGTCTTTGGATCAGTGGTGGGATATGACCGGTATGCCCCAGTATGGGTGTACCGGTGCCTGCTGGGAGCACCAGGTACCGTTCCGGTATGGTGCTCTGGAGAGCCCACCTGCCCACCTACTCTCCCTACCACTATTTGAGCCGATTGGGGCATTTGTGCACGCACACGGAGCACACGGCGCCTGTGCGACACTCCGCCAAGCCGCTGGAGAGCTGCGGGCGGTAGGTACATATGCGCATGCTGTGCACATGCTGTGTGCATGCACATGGTGGGCACCCGGCCACACTGCACCCGGCCACACTCCTCCGGATTCCATCTGCCAGCCAATGTCGGCTGGCGACTCCCCGGGGAGAGCCTTCTCTGTTGCAGCTCCAGCCCTTTGGAACGACATCCCCGTGGAGATCCGGACCCTCACTACCCTCCCGGCCTTCCGCAAAGCCACCAAGTCCTGGCTGCTCCAGCAGGCCGGGGGGCTTGTGAAACATCCAGCCCCACGGAAATTGTGAATGTTGTGTTTTTAAAATGTTGTCTTTGTCTATTTGTTCCCCTTCCCTTGTCTATTGTGAGCCGCCCGGAGTCCTTCGGGAGTGGGCGGCATACAAGACAAATAAAGACAAATACAATATAAATACTAGTTGCAATGTGATCCAGAACCCACCACTGGCTTGGATCCCTAGAACATATTGATATTTAGGGGGAATCCTGCAAATTCTGCATCAAGAGAGGCTCTAAGGTTCAAAATATGCTGCAGCGATAGCTTATGATTAAGATCAGAATTGAAACAAATTGTTTATAGTTAGCCTAGCAAGGAGGAGCTAAGCTCAATTCAAAGACGTTATTAATTTTCTACTTTCTCTTTACGTATATTTTAAACTGTATTTGTTAAAGATTTATACCTTGTATTGGTTCTGGGAAGTCAGGGGGGGAAGGTTGGGGGGGGGGTTGGTGGGAGGGGGGAGGGAGCGGAGTTTACTAAGTTGGAGGAGGGGTGTTGGACTTTAAGGTATTATGATTGTACATGTATACTGCTATTTTTTCTTTTTTATGTATATTGAAATGGAATTATAAATACCATCAACACAAAAGGGAGTTTGCTCTGAAGCTGAAATACACCAAGTGAATTAGAGGAAGAGTGGGAAGCAGAGGAGAGAAGAAAGATAGGAAGAGAGGGACAGGAGAGAGGGGAAGATGAGGTGTACAAGGAGGAGTGGTAAGGGGAGAGAGGAGAAGGAGAAAGGAAGGGGAAGTAGAGTAGAAAAAGATGGAGGGAGGAAAGGATGTAGAAAGGGGAAGGAGAGAGGGGGAAGAAAGTGTCGTATAAGGTATAAATATGGTGTATGGAGAGCAGAAGAGCCAATAACTGGGGTTTTTTTCTTTCTTTGGTAGTTGATGGTAAGATGAATTGATGTAATTACTTAATAATACAACATGTTATTGACTATGTAATAGTATACATGTGATTATATGCTATGAAAAATGGAAAATAAAAATGTTTCTATCGCAAAATATGCTGCGGCAATCAAATCTTCACCACTGAAAATCAGGAAGCAGCTCCAGAAGTCACTCAAGATGCCCGGGGCAGGGACATTCTCAACGTTAAATGCTGGGAGCAGCTGCTCTCAGATAAACCTCCAAGTGCTTCAACTCTAAAAGGATGCAAGTGACTAGATGTCTACAATGAATATAAATCCTTCCGTTCCCCACTATCCTGTCAGAGCTGAAGAAGCTTCTTGCATGAGAAGCAAAACGTCTTCAAAAGAAGGAACGAGAGGGTCACCTCCTGAAAAAGCACCTTTGGGACAACCATGACCTGGATGACGGAGAATCTCTCCAGGCTTTTTGCTATATAATTTGGGATGAACACCCTTGGAATGATGTGGGAGTAGGAATGGATTTCCAGAGGAAAAATTGCAGACTACAGGAATCAGGTGACCCCGAGGACACAGAGAAACTTCCAAGTGCTTCAACCACCCTCTAAAAGGATGCAAATTCCTTGCTGTCTGCAAGGAATATAAATCCTTCCATTCCCTACCATCCTACCAGAGCTGAAGAAGGTTCTTGGATGATTCTTCAAAAGAAAAAAAACCAGAAAATCCAGTTGCCTCCTAAAAAAGCACTTTTGAGACAACCAGGACCTGGATAACTGAGAATTTATAGACTCTCAGAGGTTGGGGCAATGGATGGATAACAAGTTGGAAGGCTGAACTGGCTGCTTTAATGAATAGTAGAGAGGGATTGATTTTTCACATTGTCCAAATCGCTATGTTCTCCAGATGGTCTGAGGGACCTCAAACACTGTTGCTAAGTATTTCGCTTATGCAGTGTTTGTTACCCAGAGCACAACCATTAGAAATCTTCAGTTATTTTATTATATCTGTTTTATTAAAAAAAAAATAATAGGAGCTTTACAATACTCTGCTTTCAAACACACATTCATGGATCAAAATACAAGAATCTTCCTGTATGTATTTTGCAAAACAAGGGGGTCCATTTTAGCTTCACAAGGAATTTAGCCGTTGATTCAACTTCAAGCAAATAATTGTAGACAGACATATTTTCATAATTCCATTTATATTCATACTGAAGTCTTCCCCATATAAATCGATACAGGAACACAGTTTCATATTAAAGCATTTCGTCCGGGTACAATTTACAGCATATGAAAATTTTTTATAGCACTAATAAATGAATAAAAAACTAAATGATTCGTGTAAAATGTTTATACACTTTATGTACACACACCAAATCACAAAATTCAATTCAAAACACCTCCATCCATGACTACCGTGACAGACTTAATAAGCTACAGTACAAGATTTATTTTTGGAAAAAAAAAACAGGAAAAAAAAAAGAAGAAGCTTAGAACTTATTTAAGCACTTACTGAAATCTGGATTGTTTACAAAAATTTAGAAAACACAGTTCAGAGAGAAATACTCCAGGTGTAATTAGAAAAGTCTTGCAACCGCCTTTTGGGAATTACATCTTAACATTGAATTTCAACCCATATCTTCTCAACTGCAATCCAGCTGAAATATGCACAAATGGGATCATTTTAGAGTAAGGCTTAGAGTAAGAGGGATATATCTCTTTTCTGGAAGCTCTCCACAATGCAGTAGCTTATTGCTTGTCCTTTTTTTAAAAAAATGTCTTCTTCTCTCTTTCCCTCCCTCCCTCTCTCTCTTCCTCCTTTCCTCCCTCTCTCTCTCTCTCACTCACTCACTCCTCACTCACTCTCCCTTGCTGCCTTCTAAAAAATAACCCTAATTCCCAATTTACAGACAGTTCCCACTAAATGAAGCTACCAGACTCAAATGTTTCAGCATTTGGGTAAATGCGACTGGTTTTTATAAAACTTTAGCTAGAATTTGTCTATGGAGATTCACAATTTTTCAGGTCAAGGTTGTGTCAAAAGTGCTTTCCCCCCCAAAAAAAGTAACTGGACTGAACTGTATTTTTTTTTCCTCCTTGAAAACATTTCGCTTCTCATCCAAGAAGCTTGTTCAATATTTTCAAGGGAAAAAAAAACGAAGAAAGTCCAGTTGCTGGTTGAAAAGCACTTTTGGTTCAGCTGGACTCCTAAAAGTTTTGTTTTTTTAAAGTCATTGAGCAACTTCCCACTCATGAAGGAAGATGCACTCTAAAGCAGCGGTCATCAGCTGGTGTGGTCCATGGACCACGGGTGATCCATGAGAAAATTTATCGTGGTCCACAGAAAAATTATTTGCATTTTTTATATTGCACTAAATACTATTTATCTTTTTTTAAAAAAAAAAGTAGTCCGTGGGATTTAAAATTATGAATTTAGTGGTCCCTGAGATCCGAAAGGTTGGTGATCTCTGCTCTAAAGGTCCAACAAATAAGAGATCTCCAGTGTCTTCCTTAACTAGAAGAGAAACAAAACAGGCTTGCTGTTGGAAACAAACCAGGAATTGGGGTTTTACGGAGATTCTGGTTGAGTAAGCAAGGCAGTTAAGCCAGCATTTCTGGTTCCTTAAGTAACAACAATATCAGGAAAGAATGAGGCTAACCTCATTATTTCCCCCTTTATGCATCTAGACCGAAACCCCAGGGATATTTTTTTTTTAAAAAAATCTCTAATAGGTGAGCCCTGGATTAAAATCATCTCACTCTCTTAAAAAATAAAAAGCACTAAACCTCAAGCAACCATAAAAGGGGGAGAAAAAATGAAAACACGGGAGAATTCTTTGGTTAGAATAACTCATCCGAGTCTGCCGTTCCAATGCAAGAATCAAAACACTGTTAGGTATTAGCCAAATTTTGAAGGACCAGGAGATTATATTGCAGCATACCCTAATTTGGGAACCAGGCAAGAAATATCTTGATTTAGTCTGGGCAAGAGAGAGCAGCGCCTTGGGTGCTTAAATGCCAAAAAGATGAAATCAACGGGGAGGGGGGGGGAGAGGAGAGGGAGGAAGATGTCCTGCTGTTGTGCTTGTCTTTATTTAGTTAAAATTCTGCATCCTGATCTGGGGGGAGGGGGGGCGAGAGAAATACTTTTTGGGGGGTTCTTTCAATGTAGCACCAACTCCAGCCAGCTCCTCAAGCACGCAGAGTCCTATTTCTACACTGAGGAAGAGGATGAGGAGGGGAGGGGGGGGGGTTTCAGCCTCATGTCCCGGCTGCCTTTGGGGAGGCAAACCCTTCCCCCAGCTTGGCTTTGAAAGCAGCCCACTTCAGCAACCTGCCCTCACCCCGTTCCACGACCCACCGGCAGGTTCTTTCAATCCTAAAGCGGGGACGGGCTGCTGCAGGAGGCCTGGGGGGGTTCGATCCCCGGAATCCTGCGTGGGGGGAGGACGTGAGAATTCCACGGAGGTCTGCTTTTTCCAGCTCGGATCGGGGACCCCGCTCCCCCCCCCCCCACAGCCCTCCACCCCCAGCCTGCCGATGCAGTGCGCAAAGCTCGCCTTCTGGTGAGAGAGGAAGGTGCGAGGAGCTGAGCCACTTCTCCGAGTCCCACGCGGCGCTCGTCGGGAGATGCTGCTTCGAGATGCCGGGGCGCTTGGATGCCGGCGGAACGGAGTCCCCTCCGCTCGCTCGCTCGTTGTCCCGGGCAGCTTTGGCCCCAAAGCTACTGAAGCAACCGGGGTGGGTGGGGAGCCAAAGAAACGGACGAGAGGGAGAGCGAGGGTGCAGCAACAAGGAAGCCGTCGGCCTCAAAGAGTCAAAGAGGAGAAGCCAGCCACCGAGCAATTGGGCAACGTTGAATAGGAGGCAAGCTTAAAACTCTCCATTGCCCGCCGCTAGTCCCGGGAGCAGCGCGCCGCCCCGTCTGGGAACAGGGGAACTCCTCTCCACACGGGGGACGGCTGGGAGATCTTGTTTGGAGGGGGAGGCTGCTTTAAACTGGGGCAGGGCCCCCATTTAGACCCAAGGACCCTTGAGGGGCTGGGCTGATGGAGGTTCGCAGCTGGTCCGCTTTGCTAGACGGGGAGAGCAGCGCCGACGGCCCGCGGGCAGGGCAATAGGAGAACCGGCCCGTGGGAGGCTCGGCTAGGGCAAAGCGGGGGTTCTCCGGCGAGGACCCGAATCTGTCTGCCGCAACAGCCCCGCAGACGGCCGCCTTCTCCCGCACCCAGCCCCGGGGACGGGCCTCGGGCGCGCTCACTCGCGGCAGAAGACGTACTCGGTGTAGCTGGTCCAGATCTTGTCTTCGGCGGGGCCGCCTTGCTCGGGCCCGAAGGCGCAGGTGCCCGTGGAGGAGCAGGCGGCCATGCGGAAGCCGGCTTCGCTCAGCCGGTCGAAGGCCTGCTCCAAGAAGTTGAACTTGAGGTAGTAGCGGGCCGTGTAACGCTCGGGGGGCCGGTCTGGGTCGCGGCTCTCGTTCAACGTCTCGCCGAAGACTTCTTTGGCCAGCGCCGTCTTGCCGCAGACCGTGATGCGCGCCACCCGTCGGAACTTGGCATCGGCTTGCGCGTCCCGACCGATGGTGTAGGAGCCCCGGTAGCCGATGGTGATGTAGCCCGAGCGGCGTCCGCCCGCGACGCCCCCGCCGGCGTCCAGGGAGAGCGAGGTCGCCAGCATCGGCGGAGGCCCCGACGGGCTGCGGCCTGAAGTCGGCGAGGCGGCCGAGGCCGGCGTCTCGGTGAAGTCCGCTTCTAAGTAGCCCAGCCCCGACGGCGGCTCCTCGGCGCAGACCGAAGAGTCGCGCAGCAGCCCGGAGAAGCGCGGCGGGCCCGGGGAGGAACCCGAGGCGGCCAGACGGCGCACCAGCTCGGGCAGCTGGAAGTACTCGGCCTCGCGGCGCAGGCGGTTGCGCTCCGGGAAGCCCTCGGGCAGCACCAGCTCCTGGTCGCGCAGGTAGTCCAGGACGTAGCGGAAGAGGAAGCCGTCGCGATCGAGAAAGAAGCGGCCTTTGGCGTCGCGGGGCAGGTCGGCCGGCTCCTGCTGGGAGAAGAGGCGCCACAGAAGCGAGCCGCGCACCGACAGCACCGTCCCTCGGCGGGTCACGTACACCTGCCCGCCCACGTTCAGCTCCACGATCTCCGGGATGGACTCCGACGACGGGGACGAGGTCAGCTCAGAGGCCGTTGGGGCTCGAGCGACGCCGCTCCGGGCGCCGCCGCCGCCGCCTCCCCCGCCGTTGGGGAGCCCCCGGGCACTGTCGGCTAAGGCCATGCCGGTGGTCCCGGGCGAGGAGGAGGAGGAGGCCCTCGGCCGCCGCCTGCGCTCCCGGGGACTGCGACCGTCGACGGCCCTGCTCCGCTTGTTTTAAACCGGCCGTTCCGCGACCCCCCGACGGTTCTGCGTGCCTTTTCGCGCCTGGCTCCGCTGGGCTGCGGCCTCCGGGCACTGCCGGCGAGCCAAAGGACGGGGCGGCGGGGCTGGCTTTATGTAGCTCCGCCGCGCTGCCACCGGCGGGCGGAGCGAACGGAGGAGCCGGAGGCGGCCGGAGGCTGACGTCGCTCGGGCACTTCCCTGCGCGCCTGCCTCCACCGCTTGCGCGGAGCCGCGGACGACGCGCCCGAGCGCCCACCCTGGCCGCGCGCCGCCTTGAGCCTCTGGAGGATGCCGGGCAGCGGCGCTTAGCAAGGACGCCGCCGCGGGTCTCCGGCTCCCGTCACTCCCACGCGAGACCCGGGAGGAGCGCGGGTTGCAGGGGCGTACGGCCCCCGCGTGTCCTGTGGCCTGCCGCGACCCGCCCTGGGAGGAGCCTGGCTTGGTTGGGTTGGTAGAGGGGGATGTTGGTCGGGGTCGTCGCGCGGGAACCTGGAGCGAAGGGGGTGGGAGGGAAAGTTCCGCTCCCCGCGGGGTGACGGCTGGCCGCTCGGGACTGCCAGACAGCGGAGAGAGTCGGGGGTCTACCCGCTCCTGGTTTCTGGCAGCGCTTCCTCTGCCCCCCCCCCAACCCCTCCCGGCCGGTTTCCCTTCCTCTCCACTCCTAGAATAAGGTTAGAGTCGGGGCTTCGCTTTTACTTTCTAAGCCTATTCAGACAATATGTCATGTTAGGATGGGATGGGATGGGATAAGGTAGGGCAGGGTAGGGTAGGGTAGGAATAGGTGGGGTGGGGTGGGGTGGGGTGGGTGGGACGGGACGGGATGGGATAGAATAGAGGATAGGATAGAACAGAATATAGAATAGAACAGAACATAGAATATAGAACAGAACACAACAGAACAGAATAGAACAGAATAGAATAGAATAGAATAGAATAGAATAGAATTCTTTATTGGCCAAGTGTGATTGGACACACAAGGAATTTTTCTTTGGTGCAGATTTGTATTTGTATTTGTATTTAAGTTTATTTATATGTCGCCCTTTTCCCTGGGGGGACTCAGGGCGGCTTACAACTTAAAAGGGGGGGGGAACAAACTTTTAACATATAGAACAATACATCATTAAAACACAACATTCATACCATTCGGGCGGGTTTGCAATCTTTAGCCCCAGGCCTGACAGGAAGCCAGTTTTTAAGGGCTGTGCGGAAGGTCTGGAGGGTGGTGAGGGTACGAATCTCCACGGGGAGATCATTCCATAGGGTCGGAGCTGCCACCGAGAAGGCTCTCCTCCGCGTGGTTGCCAGTCGACATTGACCGGCAGATGGAACTCGGAGGAGGCCTAATCGGTGAGATCTAATTGGTCGAATGGAGGTGATTGGCAGTAGGCGGTCTCTCAAGTACTGAGATGCTCTCAGTGTACATAAAAAGACAAGATACATTGGTCAAGAATCATAAGAATCATATTCGGTCCTTCTGAGAGGTTTCTCTGGTGATGCTTACACCAGTGGCTTGCCTCCAGAAAGATGTTGAGACTCTAGAAAAAGTGCAGAGAAGAGCAACCAGGATGGTTAGGGGACTGGAGGATGAAACTTATGAAGAACGATTGCTGGAACAGACATGATAGCAGTATTCCAATATTTGAGGGGCTGCCACAGAGAGGAGGGGGTCAACCTGTTTTCCAAGGTACCTGAAGGCCAGACAAGGAATAATGGATGGAAACTGAACAAGGAGATATTCAGCCTAGAAATAAGGAGGAACTTTCTGACAGTGAGAACAATCAACCAATGGAACTGAAGTTGCCTTCAGAAGTTGTGGGAGCTTCATCCCTGGAAGCTTTCAAGAAGAGACTGGACTGCCATCTGTCAGAAATGGTATAGGGTCTCCTGCTTGGGTGATGCAGGGAGGGATGTTGGACTACATCTACAAGGGCCCTTCCAACTCTGTTGATCTGTTAAATTGTGAGTGCTGCAATACTGAAGGTTTTTAAGAAGTGATTGGACAACTATTTGTCTGAATTGTTGTAGGGTGATGAAAAAAATTAACTTCCTACATGGGTCTCCTGCTTGAGCAGGTGGTTGGACTAGAAGACCTCCAAGGTCCCTTCCGACTCTGTTATTTTGTTATTCTGCTTTGTCTACCCATTTCTCCGGGCTTTCCCCTAATTCCAACAGCTAGTTTTCCACTTCTGGATTCCGGAAAGTTCGCCATCCATAGTCTCTGCACCCCTCTCCAGTACCTCCAGATCCTTATTGTGTTTAATCTCCTTTATTAGCTTTCTGGGTCTTCTAGAGTTGAGGGGAGGGTGTTGCAATATTCTGATTGAAGCTGCAAAAACTCACAAATTTCTCTGCTACAGACACAGGTGTGTATGCTGCATTATAGGCCTGAAGGCAGGTAAAATAAAGGAGAAATGCACTTCTCTTCTTAAAGCTACACCCTCCCATCTATCAGTAACTGCTATAACTTGTTTGTGTGTGGTGGGTTGCCTGCTTAGATAAGAGTTCAGTTTTTCCATATTTGGACTGGGTGAGTGAAATTGCTAATGCCTCAGAAAGCCATGCAACTGATTAAAGGTGAATATCTATTTAAAACTGTAGGAAGTTAAAACCCAGCCCTCTCCTAGTTTAGTTTAGTTTAGTTTAAGGTTTATTTATATGCCGCCCTTTTCCCTGGGGGGAGTCAGGGCGGCTCACAATCCAAAGGAAGGGGGAAAAAACAGACTTTTACATATAAGACAATACATGATTAAAACACAACATTCATACCATTCGGGCAGGTTACAATCTTTAGCCCCAGACCTGACGGGATAGCCAGATTCTAAGGGCTGTGCGGAAGGTCTGGAGGGTGGTGAGGGTACGAATCTCCACGGGGAGATCGTTCCATTGGGTCGGAGCTACCACCAAGAAGGCTCTCCTCCACGTGGTTGCCAGTCGGCATTGGCCAGCGGATGGAACTCGGAGGAGGCCTAATCGATGAGATCTACGAGGTCGTGTGGAGGTGATCGGCAGTAGGCGGTCTCTCTTCTCTCCTAGAAGAATGAAATATCCTAGGAAATACTGAAAAGGCAGAATATTATATTTCCCTCGATGTGAAAAGGGAGAAACATGTTTTAAAGACAAAGTAGCTCCCTTGCAGCTTCCTGCCCACCCCCCCTTTGTCAATGGGCCATTAAAGCCTGAGGTAGTCTCTTTACATAATAAAGGTAGTATCAGCCTTTTCACAGAAACTCACCATGTGGCTCCTGGAAACTCATGCTCTCCTGGGAGTCTGACTGCATGGCCCCATGGGAGTCTGACAACCAATCAGAATACATTTCTTACACAGGAGCAGGAAACAGAGAGGTTCCCTAGCTCTCTTCTTCTTCACCCAACATTGAAGCATGTGGTCCTCCTTTTCTGTTCAGGACTCAAGCCGTGTGGTCCTGTCCACCATTAAACCACATTTCCAAGCAGCCTCCATGTCTCCAGTGTCTTTTTCCACATTTGGAGCCGAACCCAGAAGGAAATTTCTTCCAACAAAACAATTAAAATAGGTATAGTTGAAAATAACAAGCAAAGAGCACTGGAATCAGCCACCTCTTCAAGAAAGGAATTTCCCTACGTGCTTTTTTTTGGAGTGGAGGTGAACTGCCAGGCACAAGAAATCAGCAGCCAAGGAGGTTTGAACAAATGCAGGTTAATGCAGGCGCAACCTTCTACAAAGGTTGGAACTATTAATGTTCAAACCAAACTGGTGATAGATAATAGTCAATAGAATTCAAGGTGGGCTGGACTTCGGTCTCTGGTGGGTGCGAAGGGGCTCCAGACTGATGACATGTTTGACTCCTCCCTTGGGTTCAGCCTGGTCATGAACTTGTATTCCTTGAGCTTTTTATCTTCAGTCTTTGCAGCTGGACTTCTCAGGCAGGCTGACTAAGGATGCATGTCAGGAAATCTCAGAAAAGAAGGAAGGAAGGAAGGAAGGAAGGAAGGAAAAAGAAGGGAGGGAAGGAGGAAAGAACAAGAAAACAAAGAAAGAAAAAGAAAGGAAAGAGGAAAGAAGAAAGGGAGGGAGGAAAGGAAGGAAGGAAAGAAAAAGGAAGAGAAAAAAGGAAAGGAATGAAAGAAGAAAGGAAAGGAAGGAAGGAAGGAAGGAAAAGAGAAAGAAAGAGAAGGGAGAGAGGAAGGAAGGAAAGCAGTAAAAAAGAATGATAAGAGAAAAGGAAGGAAAGAAAGAAAAAAGAAAAAGAAGGGAAGGAAGGAAAAGAAGGAAAGAAAAAGGAAGAGAAAAAGGAAAGGAATGAAAGAAGAAAGGAAAGGAAGGAAGGAAAAGAGAAAGAAAGAGAAGGGAGAGAGGAAGGAAGGAAAGCAGTAAAAAGAATGATAAGAAAGAAAAGGAAGGAAAAAGAAAAAAGAGGAAGGAAGGAAAAGAAAAAAAGGAAGGAAGGAAAGAGAGAAAGTAAAAGGGAGGGAGGGAGGATAGAACAAGAAAAGAAAGAAGAAAGAAGAAAGGGAGGGAGGGAAAGGAAGGAAGGAAAAAGGAAGAAGAAAAAGGGAAAGGAATGAAAGGAAAGGAAGGAAGGAAAAGAGGAAAGAAAGAGAAGGGAGAGAGGAAGGAAGGAAAGCAGTAAAAAAGAATGATAAGAAAGAAAAGGAAGGAAAGAAAGAAAAAAAAAGGAAGGAAGGAAAAGAGAAAGAAAGCCCACCCCAGGAAAAAGGGATAAGAGCAGAAGTTTGGTGACCACAGAGCCTCAGACTAGAATGATGCAACTCTGGGACAGGAAGGAACTGGGAGCTCCTCAAATTCATTTGAACGTGGAAAAGCCCAAGGAGCCCAAGGCGCCTGGCTAGAGGGATCCCAGCACCTAGAGAGCCAACGTTAAGCAGAACACTACCAAAACGAATTGCTAGTGAGGTCCAGCGAGATGAGGAACATCCTTTCGTCTGGAGGCATTACAGCATCTTTGGTTGTCTTTCAGCAGAGGAAGGGGTCAAGGAAGCTGGCAGAGCCCATGTTGGGAGGGCATCTCCTTTCCCAGGAAAAATCTCTTCAGGGTCAAGCAGGCAAGCTGGGCTATCAGAAGGAAGAGCTGGTGTCTCTCCCCCCCCCAACACCCACCAAAGTGACCTTTAGGAATAAATAACTAGCAAAGCCGCTGAGCTTATCGATCAGAAAGGGTGGCAGTTTGGCGGTTC
>NC_045551.1:55721828-55941417 GCF_009769535.1 Thamnophis elegans | reverse complement strand
TCTGCCCAGGGTGACAGTGTAAGAGCCAGAGGGGAATTATGCAATATTCTGAGAGGAATATGACACAGAAAAACGAAATGATCAAATGAAAGGATTGCAGTGAGGGAGAAAAAACCAAGCAATATAAACTTCATAAATAATAAAGTTAGAACTACCTTAAAAGGTAAAAGAGCAAATGAACCTTACCCCACAGAAGAATTTGATTTATCAGAAGGATCGTAGGGCAAAGCTACCTGCACTCAAGGCCCAAGGAAGAACTTTGCATTACTGTTGCTGGTGGAAAAACGGGACATAAATGAAACAAAAACGGAATTGATTGTAAATTTGATAATGGCAGCTAGATTATTAGTGATGGCTGAATATCAGGGACGAAATTGGGATATTCAAAGTAATGAGCGGTATAATAATTTGGAGTACGGCAACAAATGATAAAATAACACCAGAAATTAAATTTTAAAAAGAGGTGATCAAAGCAAATAATTAGAATGAAAGATGGGGGCATTTTACAAAATCAGTGTTGGTGGAAGGCAAAGGGAATAAACCTATCCAAGAATATATGTTGTGTTGGAGGGGATAAGCAATAGCAATAGCAATAGTTAGACTTATATACCGCTTCATAGGGCTTTCAGCCCTCTCTAAGCGGTTTACAGAGTCAGTATATTGCGCCCAACAACAATCCGGGTCCTCATTTTACCCACCTTGGAAGGATGGAAGGCTGAGTCAACCTTGAGCCGGTGAGATTTGAACAGCCGAACTGCTGAACTGCAGTCAACTGAAGTAGCCTGCAGTGCTGCATTTAACCACTGCGCCACCTCGGCTCAGCTAAGGGCTAAGGGCATAATCGGAATATATTGCAGCTTTTAGTTGTTATAGATGAAGAAATATAAGGTGGGGGGAAGGGTCTCCAGGAGGTGGAGGCACATGTCAATATTTGGTTTTTTCCCTTTTTCTTTCTTTGTTTTGTATTTAGATTGTATTTTGTTTGTATCATTTGTATTTTAAAAAATAAATATTATTTTTTTTTAAAAAGGAGCCAGCTTCCCAGGCAGTTGTGGGATTCACTTAGGTTTACCACCGGTTCGTACCTGCGAGTGTACACACATGCTTGCATTGTGCACACGCACTCCTTCTGCACATGCGTGCTGCCTTCCGCGCATGCGCTTTGCTCACATCGGTGATGTGCACGCATGCGCGCAGTAGGTTTTGGAGCCGGGCAGGTGGCACCTGCAGTTTGCCACTACCAGTTCAATGAACCGGTTTGAACCAGCTGAATACCCCCTCTGTTCCCAGGTACTCCAAAGTCAGGCTGCCTTGGGCAGAAGCTTCCCCTCCACCATCTCCTCAATTATGCCTCCTTCCCAATTCGGAGCAGGCCTTCCTGAAGATCTACCCTGACAGGTCCACACCTGGAAAAGGGTGTGGGTTTTATTTTTAGCCTTAGAGGTTGTGCCTTAAAACCCTTCCAGGAGTGTGCAGGTAACTAGGGCTATTCCCTTTGAATAGGTGTCTTTGGATCAGTGGTGGGATATGACCGGTATGCCCCAGTATGGGTGTACCGGTGCCTGCTGGGAGCACCAGGTACCGTTCCGGTATGGTGCTCTGGAGAGCCCACCTGCCCACCTACTCTCCCTACCACTATTTGAGCCGATTGGGGCATTTGTGCACGCACACGGAGCACACGGCGCCTGTGCGACACTCCGCCAAGCCGCTGGAGAGCTGCGGGCGGTAGGTACATATGCGCATGCTGTGCACATGCTGTGCGCATGCACATGGTGGGCACCCGGCCACACTGCACCCGGCCACACTCCTCCGGATTCCATCTGCCAGCCAATGTCGGCTGGCGACTCCCCGGGAGAGCCTTCTCTGTTGCAGCTCCAGCCCTTTGGAACGACATCCCCGTGGAGATCCGGACCCTCACTACCCTCCCGGCCTTCCGCAAAGCCACCAAGTCCTGGCTGCTCCAGCAGGCCGGGGGCTTGTGAAACATCCAGCCCCACGGAAATTGTGAATGTTGTGTTTTTAAAATGTTGTCTTTGTCTATTTGTTCCCCTTCCCTTGTCTATTGTGAGCCGCCCGGAGTCCTTCGGGTGGGCGGCATACAAGACAAATAAAGACAAATACAATATAAATACTAGTTGCAATGTGATCCAGAACCCACCACTGGCTTGGATCCCTAGAACATATTGATATTTAGGGGGAATCCTGCAAATTCTGCATCAAGAGAGGCTCTAAGGTTCAAAATATGCTGCAGCGATAGCTTATGATTAAGATCAGAATTGAAACAAATTGTTTATAGTTAGCCTAGCAAGGAGGAGCTAAGCTCAATTCAAAGACGTTATTAATTTTCTACTTTCTCTTTACGTATATTTTAAACTGTATTTGTTAAAGATTTACCTTGTATTGGTTCTGGGAAGTCAGGGGGGGAAGGTTGGGGGGTTGGGTGGGAGGGGGGGGGCGAGTTTACTAAGTTGGAGGAGGGGTGTTGGACTTTAAGGTATTATGATTGTACATGTATACTGCTATTTTTTCTTTTTTATGTATATTGAAATGGAATTATAAATACCATCAACACAAAAGGGAGTTTGCTCTGAAGCTGAAATACACCAAGTGAATTAGAGGAAGAGGGGGAAGCAGAGGAGAGAAGAAAGATAGGAAGAGAGGGACAGGAGAGAGGGGAAGATGAGGTGTACAAGGAGGTGGTAAGGGGAGAGAGAAGGAGAAAGGAAGGGGAAGTAGAGTAGAAAAATATGGAGGGAGGAAAGGATGTAGAAAGGGGAAGGAGAGAGGGGGAAGAAAGTGTCGTATAAGGTATAAATATGGTGTATGGAGAGCAGAAGAGCCAATAACTGGGGTTTTTTTCTTTCTTTGGTAGTTGATGGTAAGATGAATTGATGTAATTACTTAATAATACAACATGTTATTGACTATGTAATAGTATACATGTGATTATATGCTATGAAAAATGGAAAATAAAATGTTTCTATCGCAAATATGCTGCGGCAATCAAATCTTCACCACTGAAAATCAGGAAGCAGCTCCAGAAGTCACTCAAGATGCCCGGGGCAGGGACATTCTCAACGTTAAATGCTGGGAGCAGCTGCTCTCAGATAAACCTCCAAGTGCTTCAACTCTAAAAGGATGCAAGTGACTAGATGTCTACAATGAATATAAATCCTTCCGTTCCCCACTATCCTGTCAGAGCTGAAGAAGCTTCTTGCATGAGAAGCAAAACGTCTTCAAAAGAAGGAACGAGAGGGTCACCTCCTGAAAAAGCACCTTTGGGACAACCATGACCTGGATGACGGAGAATCTCTCCAGGCTTTTTGCTATATAATTTGGGATGAACACCCTTGGAATGATGTGGGAGTAGGAATGGATTTCCAGAGGAAAAATTGCAGACTACAGGAATCAGGTGACCCCGAGGACACAGAGAAACTTCCAAGTGCTTCAACCACCCTCTAAAAGGATGCAAATTCCTTGCTGTCTGCAAGGAATATAAATCCTTCCATTCCCTACCATCCTACCAGAGCTGAAGAAGGTTCTTGGATGATTCTTCAAAAGAAAAAAAACCAGAAAATCCAGTTGCCTCCTAAAAAAGCACTTTTGAGACAACCAGACCTGGATAACTGAGAATTATAGACTCTCAGAGGTAGTTGGGGCAATGGATGAATAACAAGTTGGAAGGCTGAACTGGCTGCTTTAATGAATAGTAGAGATTGATTTTTCACATTGTCCAAATCGCTATGTTCTCCAGATGGTCTGAGGGACCTCAAACACTGTTGCTAAGTATTTCACTTATGCAGTGTTTGTTACCCAGAGCACAACCATTAGAAATCTTCAGTTATTTTATTATATCTGTTTTATTAAAAAAAAAAAAAATAGGCTTTAATACTCTGCTTTCAACACACATTCATGGATCAAAATACAAGAATCTTCCTGTATGTATTTTGCAAAACAAGGGGGTCCATTTTAGCTTCACAAGGAATTTAGCCGTTGATTCAACTTCAAGCAAATAATTGTAGACAGACATATTTTCATAATTCCATTTATATTCATACTGAAGTCTTCCCCATATAAATCGATACAGGAACACAGTTTCATATTAAAGCATTTCGTCCGGGTACAATTTACAGCATATGAAAATTTTTTATAGCACTAATAAATGAATAAAAAACTAAATGATTCGTGTAAAATGTTTATACACTTTATGTACACACACCAAATCACAAAATTCAATTCAAACACCTCCATCCATGACTACCGTGACAGACTTAATAAGCTACAGTACAAGATTTATTTTTGGAAAAAAAACAGGAAAAAAAAAGAAGAAGCTTAGAACTTATTTAAGCACTTACTGAAATCTGGATTGTTTACAAAAATTTAGAAAACACAGTTCAGAGAGAAATACTCCAGGTGTAATTAGAAAAGTCTTGCAACCGCCTTTTGGGAATTACATCTTAACATTGAATTTCAACCCATATCTTCTCAACTGCAATCCAGCTGAAATATGCACAAATGGGATCATTTTAGAGTAAGGCTTAGAGTAAGAGGATATATCTCTTTTCTGGAAGCTCTCCACAATGCAGTAGCTTATTGCTTGTCCTTTTTTAAAAAATGTCTTCTCTCTTTCCCTCCCTCCCTCTCTCTCTTCCTCCTTTCCTCCCTCTCTCTCTCTCTCTCTCACTCACTCCTCACTCACTCTCCCTTGCTGCCTTCTAAAAAATAACCCTAATTCCCAATTTACAGACAGTTCCCACTAAATGAAGCTACCAGACTCAAATGTTTCAGCATTTGGGTAAATGCGACTGGTTTTTATAAAACTTTAGCTAGAATTTGTCTATGGAGATTCACAATTTTTCAGGTCAAGGTTGTGTCAAAAGTGCTTTCCCCCCCAAAAAAGTAACTGGACTGAACTGTATTTTTTTTTCCTCCTTGAAAACATTTCGCTTCTCATCCAAGAAGCTTGTTCAATATTTTCAAGGGAAAAAAAACGAAGAAAGTCCAGTTGCTGGTTGAAAAGCACTTTTGGTTCAGCTGGACTCCTAAAAGTTTTGTTTTTTTAAAGTCATTGAGCAACTTCCCACTCATGAAGGAAGATGCCTCTAAAGCAGCGGTCATCAGCTGGTGTGGTCCATGGACCACGGTGATCCATGAGAAAATTTATCGTGGTCCACAGAAAATTATTTGCATTTTTTATATTGCACTAAACTATTTATCTTTTTTTTTAAAAAAAAGTAGTCCGTGGGATTTAAAATTATGAATTTAGTGGTCCCTGAGATCCGAAAGGTTGGTGATCTCTGCTCTAAAGGATGATGTGGTCCAACAATAAGAGACCTCCAGTGTCTTCCTTAACTAGAAGAAAACAAAACGGGCTTGCTGTTGGAAACAAACCGGAATTGGGGTTTTACGAGATTCTGGTTGAGTAAGCAAGGCAGTTAAGCCAGCATTTCTGGTTCCTTAAGTAACAACAATATCAGAAAGAATCAGACTAACCTTTTCTCTTTATGCATATAGACCGAAACCCCAGGGATATTTTTTTTTAAAAAAAAAATCTCTAATAGGCGAGCCCTGGATTAAAATCATCTCACTCTCTTAAAAATAAAAAGCACTAAACCTCAAGCAACCATAAAAGGGGGAGAAAAATGAAAACACGGGAGAATTCTTTGGTTAGAATAACTCATCCGAGTCTGCCGTTCCAATGCAAGAATCAAAACACTGTTAGGTATTAGCCAAATTTTGAAGGACCAGGAGATTATATTGCAGCATACCCTAATTTGGGAACCAGGCAAGAAATATCTTGATTTAGTCTGGGCAAGAGAGAGCAGCGCCTTGGGTGCTTAAATGCCAAAAAGATGAAATCAACGGGGAGGGGGGGAGAGGAGAGGGAGGAAGATGTCCTGCTGTTGTGCTTGTCTTTATTTAGTTAAAATTCTGCATCCTGATCTGGGGGAGGGGGGGGGCAGAGAAATACTTTTGGGGGGTTCTGTCAATGTAGCACCAACTCCAGCCAGCTCCTCAAGCACGCAGAGTCCTATTTCTACACTGAGGAAGAGGATGAGGAGGGGAGGGGGGGGGTTTCAGCCTCATGTCCCGGCTGCCTTTGGGGAGGCAAACCCTTCCCCCAGCTTGGCTTTGAAAGCAGCCCACTTCAGCAACCTGCCCTCACCCCGTTCCACGACCCACCGGCAGGTTCTTTTCAATCCTAAAGCGGGGACGGGCTGCTGCAGGAGGCCTGGGGGGGTTCGATGCCCGGAATCCTGCGTGGGGGGAGGACGTGAGAATTCCACGGAGGTCTGCTTTTTCCAGCTCGGATCGGGGACCCCGCTCCCCCCCCCCCCCACAGCCCTCCACCCCCAGCCTGCCGATGCAGTGCGCAAAGCTCGCCTTCTGGTGAGAGAGGAAGGTGCGAGGAGCTGAGCCACTTCTCCGAGTCCCACGCGGCGCCGTCGGGAGATGCTGCTTCGAGATGCCGGGGCGCTCGGATGCCGGCGGAACGGAGTCCCCTCCGCTCGCTCGCTCGTTGTCCCGGGCAGCTTTGGCCCCAAAGCTACTGAAGCAACCGGGGTGGGTGGGGAGCCAAAGAAACGGACGAGAGGGAGAGCGAGGGTGCAGCAACAACGAAGCCGTCGGCCTCAAGAGTCAAAGAGGAGAAGCCAGCCACCGAGCATTGGGCAACGTTGATAGGAGGCAGCTTAAAATCTCCATTGCCCGCCGCTAGTCCCGGGAGCAGCGCGCCGCCCCGTCTGGGAATTCCTCTCCACACGGGGGACGGCTGGGAGATCTTGTTTGGAGGGGGAGGCTGCTTTAAACTGGGGCAGGGCCCCCATTTAGACCCAAGGACCCTTGAGGGCTGGGCTGATGGAGGTTCGCAGCTGGTCCGCTTTGCTAGACGGGGAGAGCAGCGCCGACGGCCCGCGGGCAGGGCAATAGGAGAACCGGCCCGTGGGAGGCTCGGCTAGGGCAAAGCGGGGGTTCTCCGGCGAGGACCCGAATCTGTCTGCCGCAACAGCCCCGCAGACGGCCGCCTTCTCCCGCACCCAGCCCCGGGGACGGGCCTCGGGCGCGCTCACTCGCGGCAGAAGACGTACTCGGTGTAGCTGGTCCAGATCTTGTCTTCGGCGGGGCCGCCTTGCTCGGGCCCGAAGGCGCAGGTGCCCGTGGAGGAGCAGGCGGCCATGCGGAAGCCGGCTTCGCTCAGCCGGTCGAAGGCCTGCTCCAAGAAGTTGAACTTGAGGTAGTAGCGGGCCGTGTAACGCTCGGGGGGCCGGTCTGGGTCGCGGCTCTCGTTCAACGTCTCGCCGAAGACTTCTTTGGCCAGCGCCGTCTTGCCGCAGACCGTGATGCGCGCCACCCGTCGGAACTTGGCATCGGCTTGCGCGTCCCGACCGATGGTGTAGGAGCCCCGGTAGCCGATGGTGATGTAGCCCGAGCGGCGTCCGCCCGCGACGCCCCCGCCGGCGTCCAGGGAGAGCGAGGTCGCCAGCATCGGCGGAGGCCCCGACGGGCTGCGGCCTGAAGTCGGCGAGGCGGCCGAGGCCGGCGTCTCGGTGAAGTCCGCTTCTAAGTAGCCCAGCCCCGACGGCGGCTCCTCGGCGCAGACCGAAGAGTCGCGCAGCAGCCCGGAGAAGCGCGGCGGGCCCGGGGAGGAACCCGAGGCGGCCAGACGGCGCACCAGCTCGGGCAGCTGGAAGTATTCAGCCTCGCGGCGCAGGCGGTTGCGCTCCGGGAAGCCCTCGGGCAGCACCAGCTCCTGGTCGCGCAGGTAGTCCAGGACGTAGCGGAAGAGGAAGCCGTCGCGATCGAGAAAGAAGCGGCCTTTGGCGTCGCGGGGCAGGTCGGCGGCCGGCTCCTGCTGGGAGAAGAGCGCCACAGAAGCGAGCCGCGCACCGACAGCACCGTCCCTCGGCGGGTCACGTACACCTGCCCGCCCACGTTCAGCTCCACGATCTCCGGGATGGACTCCGACGACGGGGACGAGGTCAGCTCAGAGGCCGTTGGGGCTCGAGCGACGCCGCTCCGGGCACCGCCGCCGCTCCCCCGCCGTTCGGGAGCCCCCGGGCACTGTCGGCTAAGGCCATGCCGGTGGTCCCGGGCGAGGCCCTCGGCCGCCGCCTGCGCTCCCGGGGACTGCGACCGTCGACGGCCCTGCTCCGCTTGTTTTAAACCGGCGTTCCTCGACCCCCCGACGGTTCTGCGTGCCTTTTCGCGCGTGGCTCCGCTGGGCTGCGGCCTCCGGGCACTGCCGGCGAGCCAAAGGACGGGGCGGCGGGGCTGGCTTTATGTAGCTCCGCCGCGCTGCCACCGGCGGGCGGAGCGAACGGAGGAGCCGGAGGCGGCCGGAGGCTGACGTCGCTCGGGCACTTCCCTGCGCGCCTGCCTCCACCGCTTGCGCGGAGCCGCGGACGACGCGCCCGAGCGCCCACCCTGGCCGCGCGCCGCCTTGAGCCTCTGGAGGATGCCGGGCAGCGGCGCTTAGCAAGGACGCCGCCGCGGATCTCCGGCTCCCGTCACTCCCACGCGAGACCCGGGAGGAGCGCGGGCTGCAGGGGCGTACGGCCCCCGCGTGTCCCGTGGCTGCCGCGACCCCCTGGGAGGAGCCTGGCTTGGTTGGGTTGGTAGAGGGGGATGTTGGTCGGGGTCGTCGCGCGGGAACCTGGAGCGAAGGGGGTGGGAGGGAAAGTTCCGCTCCTCGCGGGGTGACGGCTGGCCGCTCGGGACTGCCAGACAGCGGAGAGAGTCGGGGGTCTACCCGCTCCTGGTTTCTGGCAGCGCTTCCTCTGCCCCCCCCCCAACCCCTCCCGGCCGGTTTCCCTTCCTCTCCACTCCTAGAATAAGGTTAGAGTCGGGGCTTCGCTTTTACTTTCTAAGCCTATTCAGACAATATGTCATGTTAGGATGGGATGGGATGGGATAAGGTAGGGCAGGTAGGGTAGGGTAGGAATAGGTGGGGTGGGGGGGGTGGGTGGGACGGGACGGGATGGGATAGAATAGAGGATAGGATAGAACAGAATATAGAATAGAACAGAACATAGATATAGAACAGAACACAACAGAACAGAATAGAATAGAATAGAATTCTTTATTGGCCAAGTGTGATTGGACACACAAGGAATTTTTCTTTGGTGCAGATTTGTATTTGTATTTGTATTTAAGTTTATTTATATGTCGCCCTTTTCCCTGGGGGGACTCAGGGCGGCTTACAACTTAAAAAGGGGGGGGGAACAAACTTTTAACATATAGAACAATACATCATTAAAACACAACATTCATACCATTCGGGCGGGTTGCAATCTTTAGCCCCAGGCCGACAGGAAAGCCAGTTTTTAAGGGCTGTGCGGAAGGTCTGGAGGGTGGTGAGGGTACGAATCTCCACGGGGAGATCATTCCATAGGGTCGGAGCTGCCACCGAGAAGGTCTCCTCCGCGTGGTTGCCAGTCGACATTGACCGCAGATGGAACTCGGAGGAGGCCTAATCGGTGAGATCTAATTGGTCGAATGGAGGTGATTGGCAGTAGGCGGTCTCTCAATACTGAGATGCTCTCAGTGTACATAAAAAGACAAGATACATTGGTCAAGATCATAAGAAGCATATTCGGTCCTCTAGAGGTTTCTCTGGTGATGCCTTACACCAGTGGCTTGCCTCCAGAAAGATGTTGAGACTCTAGAAAAAGTGCAGAGAAAGAGCAACCCAGGAGGGTTAGGGGACGGGATGTGAACTTATGAAGAACGATTGCGGGAACGACATGATAGCAGTATTCCAATATTTGAGGGCTGCCACAGAGAGGAGGGGTCAACCTGTTTTCCAAGGTACCTGAAGGCCAGACAAGGAATAATGGATGGAACTGAACAAGGAGATATTCAGCCTAGAAATAAGGAGGAACTTTCTGACAGTGAGAACAATCAACCAATGGAACTGAAGTTGCCTTCAGAAGTTGTGGGAGCTTCATCCCTGGAAGCTTTCAAGAAGAGACCTGGACTGCCATCTGTCAGAAATGGTATAGGGTCTCCTGCTTGGGTGATGCAGGGAGGGATGTTGGGACTACATCTACAAGGGCCCTTCCAACTCTGTTGATCTGTTAAATTGTGAGTGCTGCAATACTGAGGTTTTTAAGAAGTGATTGGACAACTTATTTGTCTGAATTGTTGTAGGGTGATGAAAAAAATTAACTTCCTACATGGGTCTCCTGCTTGAGCAGGTGGTTGGACTAGAAGACTCCAAGGTCCCTTCCCGACTCTGTTATTTTGTTATCTGCTTTGTCTACCCATTTCTCCGGGCTTTCCCCTAATCCAACAGCTAGTTTCCACTTCTGGATTCCGGAAAGTTCGCCATCCATAGTCTCTGCACCCCTCTCCAGTAACCTCCAGTACCTTATTGTGTTAATTAATCTCCTTTATTACTTTCTGGTCTTCTAGAGTTGAGGGGAGGGTGTTGCAAATATTCTGATTGAAGCTGCAAAAAACTCACAAATTTCTCTGCTACAGACACAGGTGTGTATGCTGCATTATAGGCCTGAAGGCAGGTAAAATAAGGAGAAATGCACTTCTCTTCTTAAAGCTACACCCTCCCATCTATCAGTAACTGCCATAACTTGTTTGTGTGTGGTGGTTGCCTGCTTAGATAAGAGTTCAGTTTTTCCATATTTGGACTGTGTGAGTGAAATTGCTATGCCTCAGAAAAGCCATGCAACTGATTAAAGGTGAAACTCTTTTAAAACTGTAGGAAGTTAAAACCCAGCCCTCTCCTAGTTTAGTTTAGTTTAGTTTACGGTTTATTTATAGGCCGCCCTTTTCCCTGGGGGGAGTCATGGCGGCTCACAATCCAAAGGAAGGGGGGAAAAAACAGACTTTTACATATAAGACAATACATGATTAAAACACAACCTTCATACATTCGGGCAGGTTACAATCGTTAGAGCCCCAGGACCCTGACGGGAGAGCCAGATCTAAGGGCTGTGCGGAAGGTCTGTGCATAAAGAGGGTGGTGAGGGTATGAATCTCCACGGGGAGATCGTTCCATTGGTCGGAGCTACCACCAAGAAGGCTCTCCTCCACGTGGTTGCCAGTCGGGCATTGCCAGCGGATGGAACTCGAGGAGGCCTAATCGATGAGATCTACGAGGTCGTGTGGAGGTGATGCGGCAGTAGGCGGTCTCTCTTCTCTCCTAGAAGAATGAAATATCCTAGGAAATACTGAAAAGGGCAGAATATTATATTTCCGTCGATGTGAAAAGGGAGAAACATGTTTTAAAGACAAAGTACTCCCTGCAGCTTCCTGCCCACCCCCCTTTGTCAGGGGCCATTAAAGCCTGAGTAGTCTACTTACATAATAAAGGTAGTATCAGCCTTTCACAGAAACTCACCATGTGGCATCTGGAAACTCATGCTCTCCTGGGAGTCTGACTGCATGGCCCCATGGGAGTCTGACAACCAATCAGAATACATTTCTTACACAGAGCAGGAAACAGAGAGGTTCCCTAGCTCTCTTCTTCTTCACCCAACATTGAAGCATGTGGTCCTCCTTTTCTGTTCAGGACTCAAGCCGTGTGGTCCTGTCCACCATTAAACCATATTTCCGAGCAGCCTCCATGTCTCCAGTGTCTTTTCCACATTTGGAGCCGAACCCAGAAGGAAATTTCTTCCAACAAAACAATTAAAATAGGTATAGTTGAAAATAACAAGCAAAGAGCACTGGAATCAGCCACCTCTTCAAGAAAGGAATTTCCCTAACGTGCTTTTTTTGGAGTGGAGGTGAACTGCCAGGCACAAGAAATCAGCAGCCAAGGAGGTTTGAACAAATGCAGGTTTAATGCAGGCGCACACCTTCTACAAAGGTTGGAACTATTAATGTTCAAACCAAACTGGTGATAGATAATAGTCAATAGAATTCAAGGTGGGCTAGACTTCGGTCTCTGGTGGGTGCGAAGGTGCTCCAGACTGATGACATGTTTGACTCCTCCCTTGGTTCAGCCTGGTCATGAACTTGTATTCCTTGAGCTTTTTATCTTCAGTCTTTGCAGCTGGACTTCTCATGCAGGCTGACTAAGGATGCATGTCAGGAAATCTCAGAAAAGAAGGAAGGAAGGAAGGAAGGAAGGAAGGAAGGAAAAAGAAGAGAGGGAAGGAGGAAAGAACAAGAAAACAAGAAAGAAAAAGAAAGGAAGAGGAAAGAAGAAAGGGAGGAGGAAAGGAAGGAAGGAAAGAAAAGGAAGAGAAAAAAGGAAAGGAATGAAAGAAGAAAGGAAAGGAAGGAAGGGAAGGAAGGAAGGAAAAGAGAAAGAAAGAGAAGGGAGAGAGGAAGGAAGGAAAGCAGTAAAAAAGAATGATAAGAGAAAAGGAAGGAAAGAAAGAAAAAAGAAAAAGAAGGGAAGGAAGGAAAGAAGGAAAGAAAAAGGAAGAGAAAAAGGAAAGGAATGAAAGAAGAAAGGAAAGGAAGGAAGGAAAAGAGAAAGAAAGAGAAGGGAGAGAGGAAGGAAGGAAAGCAGTAAAAAGAATGATAAAAAGAAAAGGAAGGAAAAAGAAAAAAGAGAGAAGGAAAAGAAAAAAAAAGGAAGGAAAGGAAAGAGAGAAAGGAAAGAAAGGGAGGGAGGGAGGATAGAACAAGAAAAGAAAGAAGAAAGAAGAAAGGGAGGGAGGAAAGGAAGGAAGAAAAAGGAAGAAAAAAGGGAAAGGAATGAAAGGAAAGGAAGGAAGGAAAAGAGAAAGAAAGAGAAGGGAGAGAGGAAGGAAGGAAGCATTAAAAAAGAATGATAGAAGAAAAGGAAGGAAAGAAAGAAAAAAAAAAGGAAGGAAGGAAAAGAGAGAGAAAGCCCACCCCAGGAAAAAGTGATAGAGCAGATTTGGTGACCACAGAGCTCAGACTAGAATGATGCAACTCTGGGACAGGAAGGAACTGGGAGCTCCTCAAATTCATTTGAACGTGGAAAGCCCAAGGAGCCAAGGCGCCTGGCTAGAGGGATCCCAGCACCTAGAGAGCCAACGTTAAGCAGAACACTACCAAAACGAATTGCTAGTGAGGTCCAGCGAGATGAGGAACATCCTTTCGTCTGGAGGCATTACAGCATCTTTGGTTGTCTTTCAGCAGAGGAAGGGGTCAAGGAAGCTGGCAGAGCCCATGTTGGGAGGGCATCTCCTTTCCCAGGAAAAATCTCTTCAGGGTCCAAGCAGGCAAGCTGGGCTATCAGAAGGAAGAGCTGGTGTCTCTCCCCCCCCAACACCCCCCAAAGTTGACCTTTAGGAATAAATAACTAGCAAAGACGCTGAGCTTATCGATCAGAAAGGGTGGCAGTTTGGCGGTTCGAATCCCTAGCGCCGCATAACGGAGTGAGCTCCCATTACTTGTCCCAGCTTCTGCCAACCTAGTAATTCGAAGCACATAAAAATGCAAGTAGAAAAATAGGAACCACCATTGGTGGGAAGGTAAGAGCGTTCCATGCCTTTCGGTGTTTCGTCATGCCAGCCACATGACCACAGAGACGTCTTTGGACAGCGCTGGCTCTTCGGCTTTGAAACGGGGATGAGCATCGCCCCCTAGAGTCGGGAACGACTAGCCTGACTAGATGTGTGAGGGGAACCTTTACCTTAACATCAGAAAAGCTAAGAGACCTTTGAACTGCTTGGAGGTCAACGCTTGCTGCCCCTCTTGGCAGAAGCAAGGAAGGGCTGACCGTTAGCCATTGTGTTCTTCTAGGACACGGGTATCCAGCCTGGGGTTCCCAGGCCATTCGTCCTTGGGAGAATTAACCAGGATCTGTCTGGCTTTGCTCCGGAATTAGTCAATGTTGGTTAACTGTGGGTAGTTGCTGCCCTCTGCTGGTGACACTGAAGAAACAGACCTGAGAATCTCTACAGACTTGAAGAAACAGACCAATTTCACAAGCCAGTCTGGCAGCCAGTCTCTCGTTACTGGTGTATTTGACAAGTTGCAACCCCCGATGAAGGATGATTAGGGTCAGCGTGTCTCTCTGAGTTCAGGTAATCAGACTCACAGCATCCAGAAGGTCAACAACAATACGTGAAAAATCGCACAATGTGGAAGACAGGAATGAAAGGAGGGATTGTAGAAACAGATTTGGGGGCCATTCGGAGACCCAAATTACAACTAAAGATGGTTCTTTAATGTATTATGTATATATGAGCAGGTCTGCCTCCTCTATTAATTATAACTAAGGATGTGCATCCTCTCTCTTTCTCATTCTTTCTCTCATTCTCTCTCATTCTTTCTCTACCTCATTCTCTTTCTCATTCTCTCTCTTTTATTCTTTCTCCCCTCTCTCATTTTTTTCTCTTTTTCCCATTCTCTGTATTACTTTCATCTTTCTCTTTCTCCTTCATTTTTTTCTATCTCATTCTCTCTTTTTCATTCTCATTCTCTCTCTACTTTATTCTCTTTCTCTTTGTGTCTGTATCTCTTATTCTTTCTCTCATTCTCTCTTTTAGACACTCATTCTCCCTTTATTCTCTCTCACATCTCATTCTATCTCTTTCATTCATTCTCTCTTTCAGACTCTCATTCTCCTTCATTCTCTCTCTCTTTCATTCTCTTTCTTTCTCTAATTCTTTCTCTATCTCATTCTCTTTCATTCTCCCTCTTTCACTCTCATTCTCTTTCTCATTCTCTCTCTTTTATTCTTTCTCCTCTCTCTCATTTTCTCTTTTTCTCATACTCTGTATTACTTTCATCTTTCTCTCTTTCTTCTTCATTTTTTCTATCTCATTCTCTTTTTCCATTCTCATTCCCACTCTACTTCATTCCCTCTCTATTTCACCCTCTCTCTTTGTGTCTGTATCTCTCTTATTCTTTCTCTCATTCTCTCTCTCTTTCAGACACTCATTCTCCCTTTATTCTCTCTCACATCTCATTCTATCTCTTTCATTCCCTCTCTCTTTCAGACTCTTTGTCATTCTCTTCTTCATCCTCTCTTTTTCATTCTCTTTCATTGTTTCTCTATCATTCTTTCTCTATCTCATTCTCTTTCATTCTCCCTCTTTCATTCTCATTCTTTCTCATTCTCTCTCTCTTTCATTCTTTTTGATTCTCTTTCTCCCATTCTCTGTATCACTTTCTTTCTCTCTTTGTCCTTCATTCTTTCTCTATCTCATTCTCTCTTTTTCATTCTCTCTCTCCTTCATTCTCTCTCTCCTTCATTCTGTGTGTGTGTGAGAGAGAGAGAGAGAGGGAGAGAGAGAGGGGGGGGGGAGGGAGGGAGGGAGGGAGGGAGGGAGGGAGAGAGAGAGAGAGAGAGAGAGAGAGAGAGAGAGAGAGAGAGAGAGAGAGAGAGAGAGAGAGAGAGAGAACGCACTTCACCACTCCAACACAGGCTTCTCCTTTCCCTGAAGGCTGCCTTGTGGGATTCTGAACGGAGGAGAAAAATCACAGGGGCAAATTATTCTGATCAGCAGCCGACCATTAGGAAGCCAAATATTTGCCATCCTTTTGAGGGAGAAGATTCCCTCTGGAGCTGCTCCCGCTATCTCCAGAAAGGACAACCAAGAGCCACAACAGAATTAGGAAATAAGCCCCCCCCCCAGGTCTCCTTTCCCTTCCGAGACCAAATGCTGGCATGCAGATCCTTCCTCGCCCTTCCCGAGAGACCCTCAAGGCTCCAATCCACCATGGAATGAGCTGGGGAAGAGACCCTTCCGTGGGCAGGGTGCACCCCGCTAGGAAAATATGGGAGAGGCACTTTCCAGGAACAGGCGGAGGAGGCAGATGAGGACACGTTCGGGGGATGCCACAAAGAATTCGTTATGGATTTTAATTTAAGCAAACCAGGATCTGTTTTTAACGGATTAACAGAGTTGGAAGGGACCTTGTAGGTCATCTAGTCCAACCCCCTGCCCAAGAAGGACACTCTACACCAGGGGTAGTCAACCTTTTTATAACTACCACCCACTTTTGTATCTCTTAGTAGTAAAATTTTCTAACCGCCCACCGGTTCCACAGTAATGGTGATTTATAAAGTAGGGAAGTAACTTTACTTTATAAAATTTATAAAGCAGAGTTACAGCAAACCCCTACCACCCACCATGAAAGCTGGAATGCCCACTAGGGGGCGGTAGGGACCAGGTTGACTACCACTGCTCTACAGTACACCATACTTACTGTTTGCAAGTGCGACGAGCCTGGGAAGCTACAACATGGCACGCAAGTGGAAAACCAGAAGAGGGGCTCTTGGCCCGGCCTCCCCATTTCCCACCTCTGAATGGTGAGGCTGGAGGTGACTTGGCCTTGGACCAACCACTTTCGATGGATGAAAGGGACGGAGCTGTCAGCCTTCTCAGAAGTGCTGAAGGAAACGGCGGAGACAGGAGGGTGACTCACCTTTTGACAGTCAAGAGTTTCCACGCCACCATCAAACTTCAGATTTCTTCTCTCTCTTTTCCTTTTTAAGAAGTCAAGGAAAGCTTCCTCTTCATTTTATATTTATTAAGAGGCAGTAAATCTTCTTTTGGGACCAGTTTTTAAAAAGTGGTGGGATCTTCTTCTTCTTCTTCTTCTTTTCTTCTTCTTCTTCTTCTTCTTCTTCTTCTTCTTCTTCTTCTTCTTCTTCTTCTTCTTCTTCTTCTCCTCCTCCTCCTCCTCCTCCTCCTCCTCCTCCTCCTCCTCCTCCTCCTCCTCCTCATTCCCCTTCCCCCTCCTCCTCCTCTTCTTCCTATCTTTCTCCTTCTCCTCCTCATTCCCCCTGCTTCCTCCTCCTCCTCTTCTTCTTCTCCCTCTCTTTCTCCTCCTCCTACTCATTCTCTCTTCTTCCTCCTCTTCTTCTTCCTCTTCCTCCTTTTCTTCTTCCTCTCCTCCTCCTCATTCCCCCCGCTTCCTCCTCCTCCTCCTTTCCTTTAGATAGCTACCAAATGAAACAGAAAACCCTTTCCCAATGCATAGGACCGACATTTATCAAGAGCTGTGTTAAACCATGTGCTTGAAGTAGAGGTTTCTGCCATGTGTTATTAATCTGCTGTGTTTCTGTTCCGCTAGCGACAGCAAAAAAAACCTGTTCCTGGGGCTGGTTCCTCTTCTGCAGAGGGTAGCCCACAAATTCCTTTAAATGCTTCTGCTATAATATCAGAAGTTAATGGCTACCTTTAGCCTCCATCATCCGGTTATGGGGCCTTGTCTGTATCAAGATATATTATCTGTTTAAACTTTCACCAAGTTCTCTCCCCAGCGATCTTCCCTTCCTTCAACAAAGCAGCTCTCTAGTGACCAGACCCTCAAGCCTGGGACTCGGCTGCCTGGCTGGGTGAAAAATCTGGAGGAGCCATGGTTAGTAGGTGAATTCATGGTCCTCGTTCCCATTAAGTGGCACAGAAAGCTGCTCCTTCAAGTCTAGATTGAATGTGCATAGAAGACCCTGTGGATTTCACAAAATATCCCTTCCAGCCTGTAGAATGATACTATGAGCCGCGGTGGCACAGTGGTTAGAGTGCAGTACTGCAGGCTACTTCTGCTGACTGCCGGCTGCCTGCAATTTGGCAGTTCGAATCTCACCAAGGTTGGCTCAGCCTTCCATCCTTCCAAGGTGGGTAAAATGAGGATCCAAATTGTTGGGGGAAATAAGATGACTCTGTAAACCACTTAAAGCACTGTAAAGCCGTATATACATCTAAGTGCTCTTGCTATGAGAGCCAAACCCTTTTGAATCTGAATATGGGACTCAACCTTGAGAATCAAGGAAAACTAATGGGAGGACCTGTAGGCTTAGATGATGTCACTTGTGGTGGGGATTTCACCCTGTTGGACCAATGGTTGAAGTAAATATGAATGTTTTTGAAATGAAAAAGCAAATAGAAGAATTTGATCTACCATTCTACTTGAATCTATTCACCAGAAATCTTAAGAACGCTAAATCTCTGAGACATCTAGTGGGAGACCTATCTATCCTGGCTTTGATTCCGATCCTTGATCTCTACAGTTACAAAACAGATCTCCTTGAGAAACAATAGACTTCATGCATTTCTCCCAGGGTTGGAAAAGACAAAAGAGAAAGGAAATCGTCAGCCATCACGCAGCCATCATTGGTCAAGAGACGAAAGGGTGTTTGGGGCTGTATCTATGTTTAATCTTTTCTGCAGAAGCTCTAGCTGATGTGTTTGTGTGTGTGTGTGTGTTATGTGTCTGTGTGTGTGTGTGTGTATGAAAATAGTGTTTTGCCGGAAGGCTGTTTTTGAGATATTCTCTGTATTTTCCTTATTATTTCTTTTTTTTTTCATGGGAGAAGCATTTTTTTCAATTGAATTTTTTTTTAAAAGCTTTTACAAATATTTACCTCCCCTCCCCCACCCTCCCCACCCAAACCCAAACCCCTCCCAACCTTCCCCCCCACCCCCCCCCGACTTCCCAGAGCAAATGCAGGGTATAAATCTTTAACAAACATATTCTAAAATAAACTAAAAGAAAGTTAGTATCCTCTTTCGTTTGTGCTTTAACTCCTCTTTTGTTAGGCTAACGCTAAACAGATTATATCATTCCTTGCCTTTTCAGTCATAAACTATCTGGAATTTCTTAGTCCCGTATTTATTTTGAATATAGTCAATCCATCTTCTCCACTCCAGCTTATATTTCACATCTGAGTGGTCCTTAAGATATGCTGATATTTTAGCCATCTCTGCTAAGTTTGTGACTTTTAATGTCCATTCTTGAATAGTAGGCAAATCTTCCTTCTTCCAGTATTGCGCCACCAACAGTCTTGCTGCCGTAATTAAGTACAAAATCAAGTTAGTCTCTATGAAAGTACAATCAATAAGAGATATTCTCTGTATTTTCCATCTACTAACTTTAATGATTGCACAAACAAGCTCCTTGAAGTATATCTCTCTCCCCCCCCCCCTCTTCCTCGACTTTCTCCTCTCCATCCTCTCTTTTTCTCCTCCTCCTTCTCCTCTCCTCCTCCTTGTTGTCTAGAGGGAATTTTAGGGAATGGTAACATCCTGGTGAACCCAGGTTGTCAACTGTCCTTACATTTGTGACTCCAACAGATTTGCAGTCCAACTTGGGAGGACAGTTAGTAGCCCCCTCTGCTTCTGGTTCATTTGTATGAGAAAATAAGACACATTTACAAAAGGTTTACCCTTGAACTGTGAAGGTCTCACTGCTCAGAAAACTAGCATGTCCCTTTTCAATGCATGAATCCAGAATTTCTTTTTTAAAAAGTTTTTTTAATTTATTTTTATTTTTTACAAACATCCCATGGGTGTCATACATTCTAATACAAAATAAAACTAATAGCATTAATCATACTTATTACTTTCAACCAACTTATGTATTTCTAATAGTAATACATATTTATGTAAAGTTACAATCTGTCACTGTTTGATTATTCCACGTTTTCTCTTCTTATTGCTCTTAAATTATTATATAAAAGTGTATACACTAATATTCCCCTTTTCTCTTATTTCTGTCTCTTATTTTAACTTTTAATAATGTCATCCTTTGTTAAAAAAAACATTTTTTTCTATCCTACCTAACTTCTTTTTTCTATATGAATTTTCATTTTAAACACATAAACACATCAGCAAAAACAGACCCACGTCTTAAAACAACATAGGAACAATAAGTTCCATCGTATATCATACAGCAGTTCCGTATTGGTTTCTTTGCAGTTAGTGTTTTCCCTTCTATACATTTCTATCTTGCATTCATGGTCTCCTTATTCGTTATCCATTTTTATGTACAATTCTATATTTATTTGTACTTAGCTATTTATAACCAAATATTGTTTACCTATATTGTGCTTTATATTCTTACTGTCATTTACTCTCTCACATACAATTATAGGTATACATTCACAGAGTTATTCTTTTTCTTTGCCATTCTTATACTATTGTTATTCCATTTAAAAGGTTATAAGGTACAGTTTGGATTGCTTTGTTTACCATCCCTAGTGTCTGTTGTACCTATTGTATACACTAATATTCCCCTTTTCTCTTATTTCTGTCTCTTATTCTAACTTTTAATAATGTCATCCTTTGTTAAAAAAAAAAAAACATTTTTTTCTATTCTACCTAACTTCTAATCATGTCATATACTTACAAAGAAAGAGAGGAAAAGAGAAGCATATCAAAACAACACCAAAAAAAGAAAAATCATCTCTCCATCATCTCTTGCCCGCTTCGATACTTAAATTGCTATGCTTTTTTTTTCTTTTTGACTTGTGACAAGTCACTCCAGAATTTCTGATGGTTAGAGAAGAAAAAACCCTCTTATCTCTCAGGAGTTCTGTGTAAAATGTAGGTTAATCTGGATCCTAGATGTCTAAAGAGAGAGTTACACACACACACATACACACACACACACACACAAACACACACACACACACACACACACACACACAAGATTCCTATCTTGCAATGGGCTTTTTGGCCTGTGAACCATTTATTTTGGAGGTCATAAAAAGGAGAAGTTGGGATGGCATAACGTTAGGCAACCTGAAAGTGAAACGGATAAACTGGCGTGAAGAAAGTCATCCTTTCGTGTTCAAGGGAGTTTCACAAGTTCAAACTTTTACAGGAAACCTCGTGTTTGCGGGAGAAACGCAGCCCTACCCAGAAGACAGTCTGAAAGAAAAGAGAAGAAGGACTAAGGTGGGTGGTGGGAAACGAGAGGAACAGACAAGTTTGAGGTGGGACCCGTAGAGTCGTTCTTAGTGGAGATCATGAGGGGAAAGTTCTCTGGACCTCAATTGTACACATGCTGAGCTCTCTGTTCTCCAAACTGAAGAATGAATTGTGCTGTTTCATGACCATAATAAGGATTGGCCTGGGGCTGGGGCTTGGAGCTGGGGGCTTGGTGTTGGGGCCTTGGGCCTGGGCCTTGGGGACTGGGCCTTGGGCCTTGGAGCCTGGGGCTGGGGGCTTGGACATGGGGCCTTGGGGCTGGGGCCTTGGGCCTGGGCCTTGGAGCCTGGGGCTGGGGGCTTGGACATGGGGCCTTGGGGCTGGGGCTTGGAGCTGGGGGCTTGGCATTGGGGCCTTGGGCCTTGGGGACTGGGCCTTGGGCCTTGGAGCCTGGGGTTGGGGGCTTGGACATGGGGCATTGGGGCTGGGGCTTGGAGGCTGGGGGCTGGGGCTTGGAGCTGGGGGCTTGGCATTGGGGCCTTGGGCCTTGGGGACTGGGCCTTGGGCCTTGGAGCCTGGGGCTGGGGGCTTGGACATGGGGCCTTGGGGCTGGGGCCTTGGGCCTGGGCCTTGGAGCCTGGGGCTGGGGGCTTGGACATGGGGCCTTGGGGCTGGGGCTTGGAGCTGGGGGCTTGGCATTGGGGCCTTGGGCCTTGGGGACTGGGCCTTGGGCCTTGGAGCCTGGGGTTGGGGGCTTGGACATGGGGCATTGGGGCTGGGGCTTGGAGGCTGGGGGCTGGGGCTTGGAGCTGGGGGCTTGGCGTTGGGGCCTTGGGCCTGGGCCTTGGGGACTGGGCCTTGGGCCTTGGAGCCTGGGGCTGGGGGCTTGGACATGGGGCCTTGGGGCTGGGGCCTTGGGCCTGGGCCTTGGAGCCTGGGGCTGGGGGCTTGGACATGGGGCCTTGGGGCTGGGGCTTGGAGCTGGGGGCTTGGCATTGGGGCCTTGGGCCTTGGGGACTGGGCCTTGGGCCTTGGAGCCTGGGGTTGGGGGCTTGGACATGGGGCATTGGGGCTGGGGCTTGGAGGCTGGGGGCTGGGGCTTGGAGCTGGGGGCTTGGCGTTGGGGCCTTGGGCCTGGGCCTTGGGGACTGGGCCTTGGGCCTTGGAGCCTGGGGCTGGGGGCTTGGACATGGGGCCTTGGGGCTGGGGCCTTGGGCCTGGGCCTTGGAGCCTGGGGCTGGGGGCTTGGACATGGGGCCTTGGGGCTGGGGCTTGGAGCTGGGGGCTTGGCATTGGGGCCTTGGGCCTTGGGGACTGGGCCTTGGGCCTTGGAGCCTGGAGTTGGGGGCTTGGACATGGGGCATTGGGGCTGGGGCTTGGAGGCTGGGGGCTGGGGCTTGGAGCTGGGGGCTTGGCGTTGGGGCCTTGGGCCTGGGCCTTGGGGACTGGGCCTTGGGCCTTGGAGCCTGGGGCTGGGGGCTTGGACATGGGGCATTGGGGCTGGGGCTTGGAGGCTGGGGGCTGGGGCTTGGAGCTAGGGGCTTGGCGTTGGGGCCTGGGGATGGGCCTTGGGGCTTTGGGCCTGGGCCTTGGGGGCTGGGGGCTTGGACATGGGGCCTGGGGCTTGGGGACTTGGGCCTGGGCCTTGGGGCCTGGCCTTGGGGGCTGGGGCCTTGGGGCTGGGGCTTGGGGCTGGGCCTTGGCCTTGGGGGCTGGGGCTTTGGGCCTGGGGCTTGGGTCTGGGGCTTGGGCCTCGGAGCTTGGCCTTGGGGCCTGGGGCTTGGGACTCGGGGCTTGGGTTTGGCTTGGCTAATGAGTTGGGAGCAGGGGAGATTTTGGATCTCCTGCTTAAGACAACAATGCCTCCGCTGTCATAATTGACAGAAAGTAAATTTATGAATTTACCTGCTTTCTGGATTGGCACAAAACGTAGCCAAGAGGTACACACTTGTCAAATGGAAGAAGGAAGAAGGAAGCAGGACAGAGTTCAAAAGTACTGCAAGTTTATTTCAAGCTGCCAATATACAAGAATCGGAGTGTCAGTCCTGCCCCTGTGACTACATTTTTGGAGTGAGGCATAGTTTTACTAAAGTCAAATGAAGTACAGCAAAGCAAAGCCAGGTCGGAGGTTCCCACACCAATTCCCTAGTGAAGACCCTTGTTTCCCAGTCCTGCTTTCCCACTGATCCCCATAATTCTAACCATATTCAAACCAGATGTTTTTGGAACTGCCATCCTTGGAATGCAGCTGCATTCTTCTCTCTGGCTGGCTGTCCTTGATATGTTGCCTCCGGCCGGCACAAAGTACTTTGGAGGTGCTCCTTTCCCCACTTCCAAATCGTGACCCGTCAAAACCACGCTCGACTAAGCCGCGCCCGATTAAACCGCGTCGCTGATGTCATCAATAGGGCGACAACAGCCAGCGCAGAGAAAGGGCGCTTTAAATAGCGCTTTGAAAGCAAGCCCATTCAACTTAAGGTAAGGGTTAGGGTTAGGGTTAGGTTAAGGATTAGGTTAAGGATTAGGGTTAGGTTTAGGGTTAGGTTAAGGATTAGGTTAAGGGTTAGGGTTAGGGTTAGGTTTAGGGTTAGGTTAAGGGTTAGGGTTAGGGTTAGGATTAGGGTTAGGGTTAGGTTTAGGGGTTAATTTTAGGTTTAGGGTTTACAGCGTGCTTCTGTCTCTGCGCTGTGGTCGCCCTGTTGATGATGTCAGCTATGCGGTTTAGTCGGACGCGGTTTAGTCGAGCGCAGTTTTGTGGTGGAACCATTCCAAATGGCTTCCCTCCCCTCCCCATCATCCATGGCAGGCTGGCACTGAAGTGAGGAGAACACGCGAGCGAGGTGGCAAATCTAACCCAGAGTATTAATGATCAAGGCAAATTGGTGCCACATAAAAGTCAATGGACGTCAAAGAGAGGCTGAATTTAGGTCTATTATGAGATGTAGAGATTCCAGGCTGATGATGCATTTGATGCCACCTCCGGGCTCAGCTACCTTGTCTCCTACAACACTACGATGAAAGGCAGAAAGAGCAAACCAAGGTTTAATGAATAAAAGTTGACTTTTTTCACTGGTGCAGCTGCTGGCCTTGTTCAGAACATTCTAGGAACTGTTCTGAGCTAGGCTTCCCCAGCAACACGAAGCCGAGTCCTCGTCCCGATAAATCCCTTTTATTTAATTTACAGTCAATTCCTCTCCAGCAAAGTCCCAACCCACAGTCTTTCAAGAGAGTTCACAATTACCGAACTTTATCAGGCTTGGAGAGTGGCCAGGCCGATATCTTTCAGACACCGCAATATTTGGCAAGAATGCAGGAATGAATTAATTGTCTCCTGCAAACTCCACTCCCCTTTTTCTCCACTTTTATTTCCTCTGGAAGGGGCCATTCTCTGTCCACCTGTGGCCTTACTCCCAACTCGACTCTTGTTCCTTAGCTGTTCCCTTCGTCTGGCAACTCTGCGCATGCACACACTGGGAACAGGCTCCAGCTGTTCGTCTGCCTCACTGATGTCTGACTCTGCAGGCAGCTGATAACTGGCATACAGCTCTGGCCCCGTCTCTGCCTCTGACACAGAGCCCTCATCAGAGCCTTCCCCAGACTCCAGGATTGGCCCATGTTCCTCCCCAACCTCTTCACTGTCCGAATCTGCTGCCAGCTCCACTGGCTGCTGGCGGGCCACAACAAGAACCCACAGTCAGATTTTTTAGCAGCTGAGATGGTCCCCAACTGAACTGGATGGAACAACTCCGATTTTCCAGCTCAGGCGGCGAATGGTTTCCATGGATAAAACCTTTCTCTTCCTTCTTCTACTCTCAACATCTCACAACCCTTTGGATAGGTTTCTCTGTGAAACTATCTTTCAGACTTTGGACTCCCTGCCCAAATGACGGACACCTGCCAGAGGCGGTTGAAATAAAAAAAAAAAACACTTTCATCAAGGTTTAAAACAAATGAGCAGAAGGCTCAATCAGATGTCTTAAGTTGGGCTGCATCATTTTGGACCATGCGTGGATGGATCAAGAGATGCTCCTTCTGCCACTTACCACTGGCAGAGAGACATATACCAGTAGCCCTCTACTTACAACAGTTCATTTAGCAACTGTTTGAAGTTACAACACTGAAAAAAGGGGGCTTAGGGCCGTTTTTCACCCTTACGGCCGCTGCAGCATTCCTAGGGTCATGTGATTGAAATTCAGACACTTGGCCACTGACTCACATTTATGACAGTTGCAGTGTCCCGGCATCACGTGATCCTGTTTTTTGCGACCTTCTCATGAGCAAAGTTGATGGCTAAACCAGATTCATTTAACAACCATGTTACTAACTGAATCACTCCCGGGATTCACTTTACGGCGATGGCGAGCAAGGCCGTTCAAGAGGGTAAAAGTCTCTTCACAACCGTCTCGTTTAGGAACAGAAACACTGGGCTGAATTGTGGTAGTAAGTCGAAGACTATAGCTGCATTTTGGCCATCAGGCTGACAAGACGTAGAGTCTGCTGCTGTCGCTGCTACTGTGGGAATCCTTATAAATATCCGTTGGGTCCTTAGCCAGGAAAGCCTCACTTGTGAAAGAGGCTTGGGGACTCCCCTCCAGCTGTGTCCTTTCATAACACACAAGCGCCCCGGGGATAGGTGGGGGCCTAACTCTGCGTCACTCACAAGGCTTTTTTGGAAGTTGAAATCATTTTGTCTGACTCAGCACGTGACTTGCTGTTAACACAGCGACAGAGCCTGTTGCAATTCGGGGCAGCAGTGGCCAAAGAGCCATGTCGAGCAGGGAAAATTGCAGATGTTGAAAGGCCATTGGTAGTCGCCGCCCATCACTCCTCCAACATGTATAAAAGGAAGAGGTTCAGTGCTCTCCAGCCTGCGCTTTGAAGGGACAGGACATCATCCGTGGCATCATGTGGGCCAAGGTAGGTTCTTCCGTGTCTTGCTTCCAGGAGGAGGTATGGATGCTTCAGCTGAAGCAGAGGAGACAGGGGGCTTAGGCAGGGAAGGACGTGGGGCTTTGTCTACAGGAGGTGACAGACCTACCGTATTTTTCAGAGTATAAGACGCACCTTTTCCCCCCTAAAAGAGGGTGAAAATTTGGGTGCGTCTTATACACTGAATGTAGCCCCACCCACCCATCGGCTCCAACCTTTTGGTCTCTGTCCCCAGCAATTTACCTCTTTGCAGCAAACAGGGGCTTGTGGAGGCTTCAATAAACCATAGCAGTCTCTAACAACTGATGATCGGGAGAAATTGAAAGTGAAACTTGCTGTTTGCTCCAGGAGGCAAATTGCCGGGAGGCAGATTTTGTTTTCTTGTGCTAATCAGGCTGTTTGCTGCAAGGAGGCAAGTCAACAACTATAAATGCCTATAGAATGTTCAAATTATCAGACTTATTTTTTAAAGACTGCTTTATTATTGTTCTAGAGAACTTAACAAAATGAAGAAGCTTTTTAAAATAAATGCTTGATCTGAAGAGGCCCAGTGCTATTGTTTTAACAAGTGCTATTCTTTTAAATAGCAGAGAATAACTATACTTCCAGAAAGCACATCAATTTTGACAGCATCTGTACAAGTATAGTCTGAAATATAACACCACAAACAGTGTAAATTGTCTGTACTGTTTGTTGCAAGGAAGCAAATTGCTGGGAGGCAGATATTTTCCCCTTGTTTTCCTCCCCCAAAATCTAGGTGCATCTTATACTTCGGAGCGTCTTATACTCCAAAAAATATGATAATCTATGTTGGCTTTTGAGTAGAGTCAAGTAACAGAGATTTGGGGAAATGGTCCTTGAGATCTGAGAGGCCCATCAGAGACCAACACAGACTGGTTGAGCTGTGTCAGAATGGGAAGGAAGCAGCTTCCTGAGTTCTAGGCAGCGCCCGCAGGGCCAAGGTTAACATTATGGGCTTCCCACAGGTTTGTGCTATTGCCATGGCCAATGTTGTTGGCAAAACTACCAGGACTTTGAAGCTAGGTGAGGTAGAGACCATCCAACCTCAGCCTTCAAAAACAGGGCAAGAGCACTCCAGATAGCCTATGATTGAAGAAGCAAGGAATGACATGATTTGTTTAGGGTTAGCCTAACAGAAGAGGAGTTAAAGTACAAGTGAGGACGATACAAAAGTTTTATTTTAAGATTTAGAATATGATTGTTAAAGATTTACACCCTGTATTTGCTCTGGGAAGTTGCGGGGGTGGTGGTGGTGGGGAGGTTTCAGGTGGGGAGGGTAGGGGAGGGTAGGTAAATATTTGTAAAATCTTTTTAAATTTTCAATTAAAAAAAAAAACAGGGCAAGAGCGAAGTGTGGGTCAAAACGGACCTCACCCCATTCCTAACAGGTCCGTATAGGGGGCGTGCATAAGCACACCAGTGTGCCTAATGTCCCTGTTCCCCCCCCCCCGTCCCCATTCATCTGTATTTACTTCCTTCATCCATGCTCATCTTCATACTTATGCCTGCTATCTTGCACACGTTTGACAAACAAGCAAATTAAAAATAAATAAAAATAAAATTTGGCACTTCCATCAGCCTCACTGCTCCATGTTATCAGACAGGAGGCAGAAATGAAAGTTATCGGAACCAAAAATTTTTTTTTCATTTTCTGATAGAATCGTGCTTCTGCTCCATTGGGGTGGCTGGCCAGCAGGAAGGAAATGCACAGGGTATTACAGCTCGTTCTTGATTTATGATCACAACTGAGCCCAGCATTTCTGTTGCTAAGCGAGATGGTTGCTAAGCAGGTGCCCCCCCCGCTTTATGACTTTTCTTGCCACAGTTGTTAAGTGAATTGTTGCAGTCAGTGGTGAAATCTATTTTTTTTTGCCACCGGTTTTGTGGGCGTGGCTTGGGGGATGTCATGTGACTGGGTGGGCATGGCCAACTTTTTCCCACTTTTTAAAGCATTTTTACTACCAGTTCTGACAAATAGGTAGTTAAAAATGCTTTAAAAAGTGGGGGTGGGGGAAGCTTCCGACGATCACACGGCTCATAGCCCCCACTTTTTAAAGCTTTTTTTTTAAACTATGGTTCAAGCGAACTTTAGCATTTTTTGCTACCGGTTCAAACGAGCCAGTTTGAACCGGTAGCACCCCTGGTTGCAGTTATTAAGTTAGTAATAGAGTTGTTAAATGAATTTGGGCTTCCCCATTGACTTTTCTTGTCAGAAAGTCCCAAAAGGGAATCCCAAGGCCCCCCCGGGACAGCAGAACCGTCAAAAGTACATGTCAGTTGCCAAGGGTCTGAATCTCGATCACCTGACCACAGAGAGACTTCAATGGTCCCAAGAGTGGAAAACCATCAGAGGTCCCCTTTTCCAGTGCCATTGTGACTTTGGATGGTGACTAAACGGACAGTTGCAGGCCAAGGGCAAGCTCTGATTAGCTTCTGCAAAGATCCATCCAAACAGATGGATCCGAGGAGCCGAGGTGGCGCAGTGGTTAGGGTGCAGTACAGCAGGCCACTTCAGCTGACTGTTATCTGCAGTTCAGCGGTTCAAATCTCACCGGCTCAAGGTTAACTCAGCCTTCCATCCTTCCGAGGTGGGTGAAATGAGGACTCAGACTGTGGGGGCAATTTGCTGACTCAATTTGCTAAAAATCTGTAAACCGCTTAGAGAGGTCTGAAAGCCCTATGAAGCGGTATATAAGTCTAATAAACAAACAAACAAATAAACAAACAGGTTAGGGTCTGGAGAAAATGGCGGGGGAGGAGAAACATGCCTGTCACACTTTGGTTTCTCTTTGCCAGAACATTACGGGCAACTTTGCGAATGTGATCCACGGGTTGAATCCAAGCCACCTGACCGACCGAGTCGTTCACAGGAGCAAACGGATGATTTTGGATACTTTGGGAGTCGGTCTGGTGGGCACCAGAACTGACGTCTTCCAGAAGCTCATCCAGTACAGCAAGGTAAGAGGATCTGTTGTCTTAATTCTTCTCTGAAATCAGATTAACAAGAGTTGGAAGGGACCTTGTAGGTCATCTAGTCCAATCCCCCACCCAAGCAGGAGACCTTATATTATTTCTGACAAATGGCAGTCCAGTCTCTTCTTGAAAGCCTCCACTGATGAAGCTGCCACAATTTCTGAAGGCAACTTCTGTTCCATCAGTTGATTGCTCTCACTGTCAGAACATTTCTCCTGATTGAATCTCTCCTTGTTCAGTTTTTCCATCCATTATTCCTTATCTGGCCGTCGGGTGCCTTGGAAAATAGTTTGACCCCCTCTTCTCTGTGGCAGCCTCTCAGATATTGGAACACTGCTATCATCTCTCCCCTGGTCTTTCTCTTCACTTGACTAGCCATGCCCAGTTCCTGTAACCGTTCATCATGTGTTTTAGCCTCCAGTTCCCTAATCATTCGGGTTACTCTCCTCTGCACTTTTAACTAGAGTCTCAACACATTTTTATAGTGTGGTGACCAAAACTGGATGCAGTATTCTAGGTATGGTCTTACTAAGGCTTTATAGAGAGGTAATAGCACCTCACTTGATCTTCATTGATACCTTTTGGCGTAGGCAGTTATTTGGATGATCTTTTAAGCCAGGAGTGGGAAATTATGACCCTTTGAGGACCTGTGGACTTCAACTCCCAGAATTCTTAAGCCAGCATGGCTGACTTAAGAATTCTGGGAGTTGCAGTCCACAGGTCCTCAAAGGGCCGTAGTTCCACTCCCGTTTTAAGATAACAGCCATGTATTTTTTGCCACAGATTATCTTTATTGCTATTTCTTTCCCCAATGGAGATTAGCACAAAGTGGCCTTTTCTTTCCTCCATTTACCTAAAGGGATATATCAATTCTCCACCTCAGGATTCTTCTTCCTGGTTGGGCTGGCATGGGATAGATGAGCTAATGCGCCAGCCCCTTCCTCCAGCTAGAGGGAGCCTTTTCCTCCCCAAGGAAAATAGCCTGATTTCCTCCTCCCCCATCCCCAATAATAGCAAACATGGAGTCCATTATCAAACTGCTGCCTTTGGTCAGCATCCAACTCGTCCATGATGGAGATCTGTGCAGGTAAGTTCTGTGTAAGAGGGAGTAGGTCCCCTTGCAGTTGTCCTCTTTGTAGGAGATAACCAAGCTAAGCCGGAGAGCAGGGTCAAATGCACCATCAGTTTGGAGTCACTACGCTGCCGTAAGAGACCAAAGTCCAGCTTCCCTTGAAGTCCGTTGACTCTTATTGGTGCTAATCCACCTTGACCATTCGTAGTTCAGATTCCTGTGTATAGATGGCATACAAAGAGCCAAGGTGGCGCAGTGGTTAAATGCAGCACTGCAGGCTACTGCTAGATCAGCAGGTCAGCGGTTCAAATCTCACCGGCTCAGGGTTGACTCAGCCTTCCATCCTTCCGAGGTGGGTAAAATGAGGACCCAGATTGTTGTTGGGGGCAATATGCTGACTCTCTGTAAACTGCTTAGAGAGGCCTGAAAGGCCTATGAAGCGGTATATAAGTCTACTGCTATTGCTATTGCTATGGCATGGAATAAACCTGAAGTGCTTTTGAACTTTATCCTGGTTTACTTTATTCTGGTCTTGGACTTGATGGATACACTGTTGTGCAACAACACCCCATACAAATTGTGCAACAATTTGCCTTGATCATTAGTAGATCAGATTCTTGTGTATAGGGTTGCTTGGAATAAACTTGGAGTACTTTTGAACTTTATCCTGGTTTATTTAACTGTCTTGAACCCGATACTCTTGAATTTTGGAGCATCTGCTCATTGCTTGTGGACCAATTTGCCTTGACCATTAATAGATCAGATTCTTGTTGCCTGGAATAAACTCGTAGTATTTTGGACTCTGTTCTGGTTCCTGATTCCTTGTGCTTGATGCTCTTGGTGGAATGAGCCTGGGAAATAATAAAGAGAAGTAGTTGTTTTATTTCATATGCAGAAGTTCCTCCCAAACAAGATTGTGATTTTTTTTTCAGATTTACAGCTCGGATTCATCCAGTTCTGTCTGGGGATGCTCAACGCTCAAGCTGCCTCCACTCTACGCAGCCTTGGTGAATGGTGTGGCGGTAAGAAGCCCTTGGTACTCCTTCCCTACCACCCTCTGATTCCACCTAGTTTTTGCGGGAGAAAGTAGCTGGGGCCACTACTCCATCCATTTACTCTAAGCGGGGGCATGCTGGGAGCTGTGGAATCGTCATACATACATATGTGCCATTTTTCAAATGTTGGCAATGTGACTATGGGGATGCTGCAATCACGTGAAATGTGGTTATAAGTCACTCTTGTCAGTTGTCAGTCAGTTTTTCATGTCAGCTCAAGGTGACCTGTGTAGCAGTGATGGGTTGCCAATTTTTTTACTACCGGATCGGGTGTGGTTGGGCGCGTGCTTCTGCGAATCCAGGTGGGAGGGTGGAGCTTCTTACCACCGCTACTACCGATTCACCTGATTTGGGTCGAACCGGGAGCAACTCACCTCTGTTATGTAGGCGTCTTTCCTAATTTTGTCTACCCAACAAGGAGCCCGGAATATGTTCCGAACCTCAATGGGCACTGCAGAACTTTATACAGGCCCCACACGGGGAACGTTAGGATCCCAGAGTCAGGATTTGGGTTGGGTGATTGTGGTGGTGAGGTGTTTCTCCCATCATTGTGCCCAGTAATTTCCTTTTGGGATATCCCTTAAGAAGAGAAAAGAGGGCAGGAGAGGAATATCACCTGCTGGATTTAATTAGGTTTCTCTTCCTTGGAACTTCCTGCTGTCTATTGGCATTTTGCTTCACCCTCATTATAGATGAGAGGTGTCAGACTCAATTTCATTGAGAGCCGTATCAGAGATGTGGTTGACCTTTGGGGGGGGCAGCTGGACGTGGGCGACTGGGTGGGGGTGGCCAGCCAGGTGGGCATGGCCAGCTTGATGCCACTCCCCAAACCTCTGGCATGTTTTCTTTTTGTACTGGGTAGACCCGGCTGAAGCTGAGTTGGCCTCATCTTTTCTCTTCACACTCCCCATGGGCCAGATCCAACCCCATTGGGGGCCAGATTCGGCCCATGGGCCTCGAGTTTGACATCACTGCTATAGATGGCCTTGATGAGAAACCTTGATCATCTTGATTTCGGCACAAGGGAGATGATCCCCCAGTGGGCTGAAAATGCAGGAGAGAAGGTGAAGCCCTTACCTCAGTTGCAACTCCCCCGACTCAAAATTTCTTCTCTCTTCCTCTGCTTCCCCCTTCACAGATACACTCCATGGATTTTGACGATACATGGCATCCCACCACCCATCCGTCGGGGCCAGTGTTGTCATCCCTCATGGCTGCTGCCGAAGGTGTGGCCGAAAAACAAAGGGTGTCTGGCTGCGACTTGCTCTTGGCTTTCAATGTTGGGATCGAGGTGCAAGGCAGACTGATGACCTTCTCCAAGGAGGCCAGCAATCTTCCTAAAAGGTCTGTTTTTGTTTTGTTTAACTTGTTCTAAAACAGGCCCCAGAAGGACCCTCCTGGTGGGGGCTTAATGGTCAGCCACGACTCTAATCTAGCATCGTCCGAGCTTCCTTTATTCCTATCTAAGCCGAGTGGGCTTCTTTGTTAGATGGTCATTACTTGAGGACCAGATCAGGGGTGAGTTCCAGATCCCGTCGCAACCGGTACACTGCGATGGGGCCGGGTGCCCACCTCTTGCACACGCACAGCACATGCCACCGCCCTGCAACATTCCAGCTGCTCAGTGGAGATCGTGCAGGTGCCGTATGCTGCCCGTGTGTGTGCAAACAGCCCGGTTGGCTTAAAATCAGGTAAGGAATGAAGGGTGGGAGGGTGGGCCCACCATAACACTGTTCCGGTACAGTGGCCGCTGCTCCCAGCTGCCACCGGTACACCCCTACCGGGGTGCACCACCTGGAACCCACCACTAGATCAGATGTGGCAGATCATTTATTGGCAGCCCTTGCTGGGACACAAACTATTGTTCTCTTTGCGCTTAGGTGATGTACAGTCTTTGACTTACAACAGTTTTTTTGTGGCCATTCAAAGTTACAACAGCATTGAAAAAAGTTACTTATAGTCAAACTTTCCAGGCTGAGGGATTCACCAGGAATGTCGAGAAGGAGAGTTCTGTAGGTCAGGGGTCTCTAACCCACCAGTCTGTGGGCCGGCAGTAGTCCACGGCATGCCAGAAACCAGGATGTGTAAACATGCGCAGCCCATCCGCGGATTGAAGGCAGCATGTAAAACTATGCCCCCTTGGGTCCACAGAAAATCCTCTGTCCACAGAACTGGTCCTCACGGCCTTTCTTCTGCTCACGGATGTTATTTTGATTTTTCCAGGTTCCACCCGCCCTCCATTCTTGGCACCATGGGAAGCGCTGCAGCCACCGCAAAGCTCTTGGGCCTCGACCAACGCAAGTGCAAGGAAGCCCTGGCGGTAGCCGCCTCTTATGCTGGTGCCCCACTGGCCAACGCAGCCACGCAGACCAAACCGCTTCACATGGGCAACGCCAGCCGGCACGGTGTGGAAGCGGCTCTCCTAGCCTCTCTGGGCCTGCAAGCCAGCAAGCGGATTCTGGACCTCGAGTCAGGCTTTGGGGCCTTTTACATGGATTACCTACCTCAGACATTGCCCAGCCTCCAGTCCTACTCTTGGTTGCTGGACCAACAAGACGTGGCCTTCAAGAGCTTCCCGGCGCATCTGGGGACACACTGGATGGCCGAAGCTGCCCTGGCGGTAAGGAAGCATCTTGCCCGGAGTGGGGAACCTCTGCCCACTACCCGCATCAAGGCCATCGTGCTTGATGTCCCCAGTATTAAATATGTCGATCGGCCATTTCCTTCTTCCGAACACGAAGCCAGGCACTCCTTTCAGTTTGCCGCCTGCGCAGCGCTGCTGGATGGCTTCATCTCAGTCGAATCCTTCACGCCGCAGAGACTGTCCAGGCCGGAGTTGAATGACCTCCTCCAAAAAACCAGCCTGGAGCATTCTCCGGATAACCTCCCCAGCTTCAACAGCCTTTACTGCGGAGTCAAAATCATCCTCCAGGATGGAGACACCTGGGCAGAGCGTTGCGAAACCTTCTATGGGCACTGGAGGAAGCCCCTGAGCCGCGAGGATTTGGTGAAGAAGTTCCATGCCAATGCTGCTGCCGCGGTCTCCCCAGAAGTGGCCGAAAGCATCGTGGACACGGTTGATAAGCTGGAATCCCTGGACGACTGCGGGGAGCTATTCTCACTTCTTCGAGGAGCTGAGCTGACAAAAGATTTGCGGCAACGCAAGAGGGAAACTTTGTGAGATCTACCTGGTCCCAGAAGGACCTTCCTGGCCTGCACTTCATGGTCAGCTATGACCTAGCTTCATTGATTCCTGTCTAACCTTAGTACCTCGACTTACAACACTTCATTTAGTGACACTTGAAAGTTACAACAGACTGAAAAATGTGACATGACAATTTGTCAGAGTTACCTTTGCAGCATCCCCATGATCATGCGTGCAAAATCCAGGTGCTTGGCAACTGTTTCATACTTACGACCATTGCTGTGTCCTGGGTGTGTGTGTGTCCCCTTTTGCGACCTTCTGACAAGTCAACGGGGAAGCCAGATTAACAACTGTGTTACTAATTTAAGAACCTGGTTTGCCCTTAGGGCCGTTTTTTGCCCTCCAGAGCATTCAGGAGGGCAAAAAACAGCTGAAAAAGAAGGCCAAAGTCAGCTGGCCAGCACATGCATGAGCACTGGAGCTGAGAAGGCAACACCTCATGTACACTAACAAATGGCTCCATGTGCCACCCCTGGCACATGTGCCATAGGTTCACCCTCGTGGGGCTAGAGAATAGAAGCCAAAACAAGAAATAAAAGTTGTAAAAGTTATTAATTATAATATGAAGAAAAATGTATGTATGTAAAATTTGATGACATGCATTATACTATTAGATTACAATATAATTATTACATTAGCAGATAGAATTGTTAAAATCTACGAGAAGGCAATAATCAAACAGTAAACTACAAAAACAGATTAAGCATGCTGATACGGGAAGCTGTAAAATTATATTATATTGTTATGCTATTTGTGTTTTTATCTGTTTGTATTTGTGTTTGTATTTTTCTTGGTTTTTTTCCTTTTCCTTTTTTAGTTGTTTTTTTTAAAACTTGAAAATGTTCAATAAAAACTATTAAAAAAAAGAATGGCGGCTTTTCTTTTAAATATCCTGTAAGAAGAACCACCTTCATCTGGACTTCTCATTTATTTCTGAGCTCTTTCTATAAGCTCGTTCTAGAAAGCAACAGACCCCGAGCTCAACAGACCCCTGAAAGTCAGCTGGGTGGCTTTGGGCCAGTCACACTCTCGGAGTCCAATCCACCGACAAGGTTGGTGGTTAGGGGGCAAATCGGAGGAGGAGGAAGGTCTATTGGATACACTTGCCTCCTTGAGTTTATTGTACAACTGATTAAGGTGGGACATAAATGAATGAATGAATGAAACAAAGAAAATAACATGCTCTAGGGGAAACAGGCATGAAGCCACCCACCCATCCATCCATCCATAAAAAAATAAATAGAATAGAATAAAATACAAAATAATATATTAAAACAAAACAAATAAAATAAAGTAAATAAAATAATAAATAAAATAAAATAATAAAATACAATAAATACAATAAATACAATAATAAATAAAATAAAATAAATAAAATAAATAAAATAAATAAAATAAATAAAATAAATAAAATAAATAAATAAATAAAATAAATAAATAAATAAAATAAATAAAATAAATAATAAAATAAATAAAATAAATAAAATAAATAAAATAAATAAAATAATAAATAAAATAAATAAAATAAATAAAATAAATAAAATAAATAAAATAAATAAAATAAATAAAATAAAATAAAATAAAACAACATGCTCTAGGGCCGTGATGGCGAACCTGTGGAAGTTTTAAAGAAGAGATTGGAAAACCGTTTGCCTGAAATGGTGTAGGGTTTCCTGCCTAAGCAGGGGGTTGGACTAGAAGACCTCCAAGATCTCTTCCAAATCTGTTATTCTATTCCCATTCCCAATTCCATTCCATTCCATTAATATCCAAACACACATGGCCAATAAAACTATTCTACTCTACTCAATTCCAATCACACACTGCCAATAAAGGTACTCTACTCCCATTCTACTCCACTCATTTCCAATCACACATGGTCAATAAGGCTACTCAACTATTACTCTATTCTACTCATTTCCAATCACACATGGCCAAAAAAGCTCCTCTACTCCTACTCTACTCATGGCCAATAAAGCTACTCTACTTCTATTCTACTCCACTCATTTCCAATCACACATGGTCAATAAAGCTACTCAACTCTTACTCTACTCATTTCCAATCGTAAATGGTCAATAAAGCTACTCTACTCCCATTCCATTCTAGTCCCTACGTTTTAGCTTCATTCCCAACCGGCGCACCCTACAAAGAAATCTTTCCCCAGCCCAACTCATCTCCGGGACGGCCAGGCTCGTCCCCGCCCACTCCCCTGTCATGTGCCTCTCCGGGACCCGGCTCAGCTGACGGCGGGAGCGCGCACGCTCTGGAACTGCCGCGCAAACCGGAGCGGTTTCAGTCTCCTGGGCGCCCGGGATGGCGCAGCGGACGGCGCTCCGGTTGCTGCTGCTGCTGCTACTGCTACCGCCGGGCGGCCGGGCGAAGGTGTGCGAGGGCCAGGGCCGCTGGCCGGTTCCATACAGGCGAGTCTCGGGGGCGGAAGCGGTGCAGGGCTCGGTTGGTGGGAGGCAGAGCGGGGAAGCCCTTCGGCCGGGCGGGCTTGGAGAGGTTACGCCTTCTCTCTCGTCCCGCAGGCGCTTCGATGGCCGTCCCCGGCCGGATCCCTTCTGCCAGGCGCGGTACACCTTCTGCCCCAGCGGCTCTGCCTTGCCGGAGATGCGGGAGACGGACGTCCTGGCCGTGTATCGCTTGCAGGCGCCCGTCTGGGAGTTCAAATACGGAGGGCTTCTGGGCCACCTGGTAGGACCGTTCCCTCCTGCCCTTCTGCGCTCACCCCGGAGTAAAAATGCCGAGGTTGATTGGGTTGGGAGTTCCACCTTTCCCCGGGAGGCCCAGGACTACCGCGGAGGGTTTGCCCGGTTGCTATCGAAGGAGCCCCGAGAATAGAATGGAGGGAGTTAGGAGTTAAGGAGTACCTTTATTGGCTATGTGGTGGAAACTAATCAAGGAGAGAAGCAACTTAGTATTGAGGAGAAATTTGCTGACTGTTAGAACAATTAATCAGTGAAACTTGCCTCTGGAGCCGAGGTGGCGCAGTGGTTAAAGAGTGCAGTCCTGCAGCCACTTCAGCTGACTGCAGTTCTGTAGTTCGGCGGTTCAAATCTCACCGGCTCAAGGTTGACTCAGCCTTCCATCCTTCTGAGGTGGGTGAAATGAGGACCCAGATTCTTATTGGGGGCAATATGCTGACTCTGTAAACCACTTAGAGAGGGCTGAAAGCCCTATAAAGCGGTATATAAGTCTAACTGCTATTGCTATTGCTAGAAGTTGTGAATGCTCCAACACTGGAGTTTTAAAGATGTTGGATAACCATTTGTCTGAAGTGGTGTAAGGTTTCTGCCTGAGCAGGGGGTTGGACTAGAAGACCTCCAAGGTCCCTTCCAACTCTGTTATTCCATTCCATTTCATTCGTGATTGCAAATGAGTAGAGTAGAAGTAAGAATAGGAGTAAGAATAGAGTAGAATAGCAGAATTGGAACAGACTTTGGAGGTCTTCTACTTCAAACCCACCACCCCCTTAGGCAGGAAACCCTACACTACTTCAAACAAATGGTTGCCCAATCTTTTCTTAAAAGCTTCCAGCGATGGAGCACCCACAACTTCTGGAGGCAAGTTGTTCCACTGGTTAATTGTTCTCAACGGTTAGGAAATTTCTCCTTAGTTCTAGGTTGCAAGTTCTATTTTTTTTTTTTTTTTTTTTTGGAAGAGCAAATTTCAGCACGAAAACAAAGATGCTTCTTTTTCAAATGGGCGTTTGGAAATGTTTTCAAACAGACGATGATTTAGTTATTTGCCTAATATGGATCCCACCTGTATTATTTTTAGAAAGAACTCAAGGCGGTGAACATATCCAAGACATCGTCCTTTCTCCTCTTTTTACCCACAACAACAATCCGGAAAACAGCTTTTAAAAACCCTGATAGAATATTTGCCTGTTTTGCTTTTTCCTGAGTTTGGGCAGGGTGTGTGTGTGTGTGTTTGTGTTTGTGTTTGTGTGTGTTTGTGTGTGTGTGTGTGTGTGTGTGTGTGTGTAAAACTTAGCTTAGTTACCGCCTCTGTAACTTGTTTGTTTCATTTCCCAGAAAATTATGCACGATGCTGTGGGCTTCAGAAGCGCCTTGACTGGGAAGAACTACACAATGGAATGGTACGAGTTGTTCCAGCTTGGCAACTGCACCTTCCCACACCTGCGGCCTGAGGACCCCGCCCCCTTCTGGTGCAACCAGGGGGCGGCCTGTTTCTATGAAGGGATTGAGGATGCCCACTGGAAGGAAAATGGCACCCTGGTCCAGGTGACTACAATTTCAGGTAAATAGGTGTAACTCATTGTAGATATATGAGTGGCTACCTGCTGCTCGTGCTCTAAACTCTGTCTGTCCACCCACTATAAATAGCCTTGACTCCAACGGCTAAAACAAAACAGAAGACCTTTCTATTCTTTCCTGGAGTAGCCTCAAGAACATCATAAAACATTAAGCATCTATCTCTTTAAATCTCTCTCTCTCTCTCCCTCTCCCTCCTTCCCTCCCTCCCTCCACCCGCCTATCTATCTATCTATCTATCTATCTATCTATCTATCTATCTATCTATCTATCTATCTATCTATCTATCTATCTACCTACCTACCTACCTACCTACCTACCTACCTACCTACCTACCTACCTACCTACCTACCTACCTACCTACCTAATTGATCGTCCTATCTATCTATCTATCTATCTATCTATCTATCATCTACCTACCTACCTACCTACCTACCTACCTACCTACCTACCTACCTACCTACCTACCTACCTACCTACCTAATTGATCGTCCGTCCTATCTATCTATCTATCTATCTATCTATCTATCTATCTATCTATCTATCTATCTATCTATCTATCTATCTATCTATCATCTACCTACCTACCTACCTACCTACCTACCTGATCGTCCGTCCTATCTATCTATCTATCTATCTATCTATCTATCTATCTATCTATCTATCTATCTATCTATCTATCATCTATCTATCTATCTATCTATCTATCTATCTATCTATCTATCTATCTATCTATCTATCATCTACCTACCTACCTACCTACCTACCTACCTACCTACCTACCTACCTACCTACCTACCTATCATCCATCCATCCATCCATCCTTGCCCATTTTTGCCAGAGGATCTGGGTGGTATACATGTAGTCCTTGATTTAGGACCTCAATTGAGCCCCAAATAGCTGTTGCTAAGCGAGACGAGTGAGTTTTGCCCAATTTTATTTTTCCTGCCACAGTTGTTAAGTGAATCACTGCAGTTAAATTCATAGCATGGTTGTTAAGTGAATCTGCTTTCCCCATTTGACTTTGCTGGTCAGAAGGTCGCAAAAGGGGATCGCATGACCTTGGGACACAGCAACAGTCATAAATGTGAGTCAGTTGCCAAGCATCTGAATTTTGATCACATGACCCTAGGGATGCTGCAACGGTCATAAGTGTGAAAAATGATCGTAAGTCACATTTTTCAGTGCTGTAATGTTGAACGGTCGCTAAATGAACTGTTGTAATTCAAGGACTACCTGTAAATCATGAGGTTCTGGACTTTATAAACAAACATGTAAGGTTTTCCCGATGATGCCAGGTGAATTACCAAAAATAAAATCTGATGCTGCAAAATAGCAAAAATTGTACACCTTTCTACCACCTCCTAAATTGGATTATTCTATACAATAGCAGAGTTGGAAGGGACCTTGGAGGTCTTCTAGTCCAACCCCCTGCCTAGGCAGGAAACCCTATACCGTTTCAGACAGATGGCTATCCAACATCTTCTTTAAGACTTGCAGTGTTGGGGCATTCACAACTTCTGGAGGCAAACTGTTCCACTGATTAATTGTTCTGACTGTCAGGAAATTTCTCCTCAGTTCTAAGTTGCTTCTCTCCTTGATTAGTTTCCACCCATTGCTTCTTGTCCTGCCCTCAGGTGCTTTGGAGAATAGTTTGACTCCCTCTTCTTTGTGGCAACCCCTGAGATATTGGAAGACTGCTATCATGTTTCCCTTGGTCCTTCTTCTCATTAAACTACCCAGTTCCTGCAACTGATCTTTGTTGCTCTTCTCTGCGCTCTTTCTAGAGTCCCCACATCTTTTCTACATCGTGGCGACCAAAACTGAATACAGAATTCCAAGTGTCGCCTTACCAATAAAGTAATATTAACACTTCACGTGATCTTGATTCTATCCCTCTTTATGTAGCCTAGAACTGCGTTGGCTTCTTTGGCAGCTGCTGCACACTGCTGGCTCATATTTAAATGGTTGTCCACAGGACTCCAAAATCCCTCTCACAGTTACTATTATTGAGCAAGATGCCACCTATACTGTACCTGTGCATTTCTTGCCTAAATGTAGAACTATACGTAGAATTATTTTGGAGAAATAGAATCTGCAGTTGTGCAAGAAAGTTTCTAAAATACAACGGTGTTTTGCCCCCTTCTGTTTTTAGGAGCTATCTTCAATCAAATGGCAAAATGGGTGAAATACGACAATGAAACTGGCATTTACTATGAGACCTGGATGGTTAAAAGCAGCCCAGAAAAAAATTCCCGGGTCTGGTTTGAAGCTTATGAGTGCTCCAAATTTGTACTACGGACCTATCAGAAGCTGGCTGAGCTGGGGGCCGTTTTCAAGAAGATCCAAACGAATTACACAACCATTACTCTCTTCAGCGGAGAACCTGTTTGCCTGGGCAATGAGACGACTCTCTTTGGGCCGCTGGGGAACAAATCCATGGCGTTAGCGATTAGGAACTTCTACTTGCCCTTCAAACCGTATCATTCGGTGAAGGAGTTCTTCCTTAACCTATTGAAGATACTTGAGGAGGTCGTTCTGGATCGTCGGTTTTACTTGTTTTACAATCTGGAATATTGGTTTTTGCCCATGAAATACCCCTACCTGAAAGTAGCGTATGAAGAAATCCCATTGCCTAACTCAAATGCTACCAAATTCAATGCGTAATTCTTGCCCGTTTTAAGCCATTCTCGGTGGGCTCGAATCCCTTTGTAAGATGGTGTCCGTCTCGCCAAATTCTGGCTTTGTGGCAGTGTTAAGGAGCAGGATGGTTTTAACTGGGTCTTTAATTCACCTCTATTACGGTCTGTTTCAGTGGAATCACGCTTTGGCGGATAGCGGTGCAGTAGGATCACAAGGATGAGTGGCTGTGGATGATTGTAATTGTAGTCTAATAGAGGCCGGGGAACGTCAGATTAAGTTTTGCATTTCTCTTCCTTGACGAATGTCTTTGAATGGCAAATGCTGGAAGTTTGTAGAACGCTGGGTGGATCCAAAACAATGGTGCCTCGAACCTGTTAGCAGTGGGCAATTTGTCAGATGAAAGTAAGCAAGCACTGATGATGTTACCTAGCTTGGTAATGAAACAGTCTGCAAGAAAACCACCAAGGCCAGAGAGCACTGAGGACCCCACAGAAAGTAAGCTAGTAAACCCCTGCCGGAGAAGATCGAAAGATTGATCCTGTAACGTCTTAAATAAAATTCATGCCTGAATGACCGCATATGGTATTCAGGAATGCAGAGAATGGTACACAGGCTTTCAACGCTTGATACTCAGTTGATCAGCAGTTATCCATTTCCCTAGATGGGTACACAGAGGATTGTAAACTTTGGCACGTGCCTCTGTAGCCATACATCAATATTTGGTACGGATTAACAACTGCATTAAGTGTTCCTCCTCCCACATCCTATCTAAGAACACAACAGAACAAGAGTTGGAAGGGTTCTGTAGGTCATCTAGTCCAACCCCTGCCCAAGCAGGAGACCCTACCCCATTTGTGACCGATGGCAATCCAGCCTTTTCTTGAACCTGAGATCCAAATTTAGCAAGCTCGGCACAGCAATCCTGTGGCAGCTGGCGGGCCACAACAAAGAGGTTATAAATGTGAGGATTGGTTGTAGAGTTACTTTTTCATCATCATCATAATTACAAATGGTTGCTAAACAAGGCTGTTGCTAAGCAAGGGCTACTTTGCAGAGACTGGAAATTGTTTGCACAGATTAAACTGTTCTTTGTGAAAAATAAATGGCTTCAAGATACTTTTGGGTTTCTATCTTTGATAAACTGATGTTTATGATTACAAAAGCCTCTGCTAAATGTGTTTGGGAGTTAAAAAAATAATTGGAAGTTAATCTCCCCCCATTAGATTCTAGTCTGGTTAGAAAGGAGGTGCAAAAATTTATTAAATTTCTATGCCGCTCATCACACTGATGCTGCGAATTTGGGCAGCTTTATAATGCCTGGGAGTGGCTTTCTTTTGTGGCTTTTGCTAACAATCCAATTTTTTCCTCTGAAGCTAGAAAAATGAACTAAAGCAGTTTTACCCCTTACGAGATTCCATTTTAATAGCAATGACCCGTAGGCTTATATCCCACATCATAGCCCTCTCTAAGCAGTTTACATAGCCAGCCTATTGCCCTTAATAATCTGGGTCCTGATTTTACTGACCTCGGAAAGATGGAAGGCTGAATCCACTTTCAGCCGGTCAGGATTGAACTCCTAGCAGAGGACAGAGGTAACCTGCAATATACTGCATTCTAATCATTGTGCCACCACGGCTTTTTAAGACCCCTGCTTCTAAAGGGTCTTAATTTGTTTGCTTAGCCTGTTTGCGTTGGAGAGAGGAAACACTTTCCTGTATGATTAGGAAATGAGTGTTTTGGTGACTTCCTCTTGCATTCGTAGGTTGCCTTTTCCTCAGTTTCAGTGTGGTAGAATTTCTAGAGCAGTGTTTCTCAACCTTGGCCACTTGAAGATGTCTGGACTTCAACTCCCAGAATTCCCCAGCCAGCATTTGCTGGCTGGGGAATTCTGGGAGTTGAAGTCCAAACATCTGCAAGTAGCCAAGGTTGAGAAACACTGTTCTAGAGACTCTTCCTGTGAGGCAAAATGTCTTGATGACAAGAACTCAAAATCAAAAATCAAAATCAAAGATCTCAAATCACGTTCCTGCGATCTCTGTCTTAATTACCATGGGAAAAAAAGGTAATAATATTGGGAGTGGTCACGTGATGCCCACGTATTGTAATCATGTTTACAAATTGACCCAAGTGTATGTATGGTCTTTGCTGGGAAACTTCTCATTTTGCATTTTTTGTGCAGCTGAAAAAAATACAACCCCTACCTCCACCCCGGTACCCGTGGGATCAGCTGCTCAGCCAACTCTCCTTGAAGAGACCTGCTTCAAGCAGATTGTCCTACCAACTTCTAAGCAGTTCTCAGGTCCACTCATATCCCTCGTCTTGAACCCTGTTCCGTAATGCTAAATAAACCCTACCTTCTCTTGGATGCTTGCTCACAAGGGGAACTTAGACAGGAAACAAATTTTTAGCCTTCTCATGTTTACAAAGGTAAGCAATGTCCATATTCACTTATCAGAAAAGCTTTTGCGGGGTGTGAGGCAATTCAGTTTAAGCCTTCCCCAGTTTTTCACGCTCCTCCTTTTAAGCTGTCAAAATATGTGTAGAAAGACAGGCAAAAAGAAGAATCACATGAACTTAATGGAAACAAGCAAACTTATTTTTGTCTTCTTTAAAAACAATCAAGCAACTGGAACTATGTACGTGGTCAGATCATAAAGACACACACTACATTAAATTCCAATCAAATTTAGCTCCTAAATGGACTTCATTCACATACCTTGACAAAACTGTGCTTACATGTTCTATGCTCAATCCCTTCAACCAAGTCGCATTAGAATTAGACATTTGCAGTGAAGTATTTACACCTTTCACAGAATAACAATGAATGGTTGGTTTTCTAATTACCAGAGGATTAAAATACAAAATGAATAATCGGAAAAGCTGGTCTTTTTTTGCAATACCTGTACAGAAAGTTGCCAAAAATACTCATCAGCTGCAGAGAAACAAGTCATCCGGCTCCGTTTGAATCCTAATCATTTTAACAAAGTTATTTAATACAGAAACCTTAAAGCCTGCTAAACCCATTCACTTGCTCAGCCTGTTACTTCTCTTTCTCTGTTTCATCGTGAAGGTGATTGCTATGAAATTTCTTTTAGACACAGGATACAAATGAGTGTGGTGGGAAGGAATAGCTGATCTGTTAATGTCAGATTTTTGAAATGGGATTTAAGGTATAGGGATGCTTTTGCACCTGAAAAGCCATTCTTTTTTGTCATCGTTGCAACACCTCCAAATTGACCTTAGGTTGACTGGCAAAAGAATCAGTGCCTGAAATCAGACCATTTTGAGTGTGTGCTGGAGTCACACCATTTTCCATTCAATGGTCTATTAGAGTCACTGAGGGCCCAAGCTGATTACTAGCAACTTCTCGTATTTTCGTTGCCTTTCAACCTGTGGAAGTCATAGGATTTACTCTAAAAGACTTTCACAAATGGCTTCCATTCTTAGAAAACTTGTACAGCGCATCTTAAAAAGTCAATGCTCCAAAATAATTAGCACACAATTTTTAAAAAACCCAAAATATAGACTATAGCTCCCATTAGTATTTTTGCTTACTGGGCTTCAGCGATATTTTAAAACATGTTTATTATAGATCTTATTGCCCTATGATTATTACATTTTCATTTGAAAAAAACTCTAGAGAGGAAACAAAACAAAACAAAAAGAAATACACTGCTAATAATTTACACACCACTAGATTTTCTGGAGAGGTTTAATAAGCAGCAAATACTTACATTTTCCACAGACAAAGATACCCCAGCTACCATGTCCCAGGGCTCTATATAATGTTACGGAAACACCAAACGACCCACAGTTATGGTTTTGGGATCTAGAATTATAAATCTGCACTTGAAGCAATTCATTGTTATATATCCTGGGTTAATGCCTGCAGCTTCCCGGATTACATCATTAAAGCGATATATGCTCCTTTACAAAGTCAGTTGCAGTAATATTTCCAAGAGGCAGGCTAAAATACTGTAATGTAACAGAACAAGAGTTGGAACTGCAGCCTCTGAATATGTAAACACATGTCAACATCTACATACGGTAGCATCCATCTTGTTAGGACAAAAATAGGCCAATGATAAAGTCATGTGAAGACGTTTCGTTCATCCCTGGACACTTTTTAAACCCCGATTTTAGAAACCAGTACTAAGGAGTAGACTGATTTTCTACAGTGCTTGAAAGATCCTAAGATCACGAAGAAGCTTATTATGATGAACCTGCCACAAGGCTGGCCCAAGCTAAGGGCTTGTCCCCAATAGCTCTACCAGGTGGGCATCATGTCTGGAAACCAAACTCTCCCGAGATGCTTGGACACTTCCCAATGAATCTGCTCCAAGCTGTACTTCTGGTCGGGGATCAAGACCTCTTCCATGATTGACAGCTGAGACAAGCGGCCACCACACATTTTCACAAACTCCACAAAGGCACTGCAGGACACACCACATTCTCCGAGGCCAATGGCTGACAGGTTCTTACAACGCTCAGCAATGCAGATCAACTCTTCATCCAGGGGCCGTAGCCCGTTGGCGCACACCACCAGTTCAACCAGTCGCGGACACGTCATTCCAACCCGTCCAAGGACCTCTTTGCTGACCGATCTCCCAAAATAAAGATGGGTGACCGGAGTTTCGTATCGGAAGAAGGGATCAAATTCTTCTTCGTACAAGAAAAAGTACATAACCAAATTCACTTTAGGGGAATGTCTGAGGAAAGCATCCCAACTGCTTTTCTCCAGTGTGTGGAAGTGCGTCTGTCCCGGGTTCTCACTGACGACGTCAATGCGCAAATGTTCCAATCGGACATGTTTTTCAGACGACAGAGCAAGAAGGAGCTCATCGCTTAACAAGTGGTAGTTCAAGGCCAGCTCTCGTAAGCCATGGCACTGGTCAGCTACACAAAGGATTCCTAGAAAATAAAACACAATATGAATTTACCTTCGGCCTGTCATAGAATAGAAACACATATACTACAGTAAATGCAAAAACTAACAACTTTGAATAGTTTAGAGATAAGAATCAGGCTGAGGAATAAAGCATTTCCTCACTGGTGATAACAAAGCTGACTTGGAATTTTAATATGGAAATTAAACCTGCCAATAGATCTAGATTTTAATCATGCAGTAAAATTTCTTCAAGTTGAATACACTTTCCTATGATTCATTAAAGGCAGTCCTCGACTTACAACCATTTTTTTGGTGACTTTTCAAAGTTACAACGGCACTGGAGAAAGTGACTTATAACCAACCTCTTTCTACACTTATGACCATTGCAAGATCCCTGTGGTCACATGATCAGAATTTAATCACTTGGCATCTGGCATGTATTTATGACTGTTGGGTTGTCCCTGGACCACGTGATTCTTTTTTGCGACCTTCTGACAAGCAAAGTCAATGCGGAAGCCAGATTCATTTAATCACCATAGTATTAGCTTAACAACTACGATAATTCACTTAACTGTGGCAAGAAAGGTCATAAAATGTGGCAAAACTCACTTAACAGCTGTCTTGCTTAGTAACAGAAATGTTGCTTCAATTGTCATAAGTCTAGGACTACCCATAATTAAAGAATCTCCACCTGCTTCTAGAATAATAAAATAACCATTCCTCCTTTGCCAGAAGCTATTAGGTCTTTTTAAAAAAATGCAGCACATTATTCAGGAAAATGTTTTGCCAGTGGCAGGAATCACGTGTGGTTGAAGTGACTATAGCAGGGAGCGACCTGGCAGAAATAAACTGCACAAGAGGTGCATTTTGGCAACTGGTTGAAAAAAAGAAAAAGAACAGAACAAAGATTTCACTGTTTCATCCAATTTCAAGAGAACTGCTGCCGAGGTGCTTATTTTATGTTATTTATTTATTTATTTATTTATTTATTTATTTATTTATTTATTTATTTATTTATTTATTGTCTGCCTTTATTATTATTTTTTATAAATAACTCAAGGTTGTTATTTTTATAAATAACTCAAGGTGGTGAACAAATTCCTTCCTCCTTTTTTCCCCGCAATAACAAATTTGTGCAGATCATCCTGAATTTTTGGAAATTTCGGATATAAGTTGGGTATAAATGCTAATTCAAAATATTCATTGTACAAAAAATATCCCCCAAACAAACTTACCTGCTGGAGAAACATGGGGACAGCTGCTCATTTTTAAGAGTTTTAGGGTATCACTGTTGTTAGCCACCAACACCTTGAGAGATGGATCGTCTACTGGCGTACCGTCTATCTTGAGTGAAGAAAGGGATTTGGAGTTTACAAACACCACAGTTAAGGCTGACACGAAGTGTGACTGTAAAAAGGGAGTAAACATTGAAATCAAGAAACGGAACATAATAATCCCATTCAAGTTTATCCAAAGAAAATAAACAGCAAACTCCCAAAAACTTGATGTACAGACATATTTGTCAGTGTCTCAAAATAATATATTGTGAACTTAAAAAAATTCTGGGTTTGCTGATTAGATTGGTACTGGGGGAGGGGGGGGGAAGGATGTGAAATTATCCTGGGGCAGAATAAATGAGACCACCCTGGTCACCCATCCCAGAAGCCAGATGCAGGAGTGTTGTCTGGGTAGCTGCCAAGAAGGCAGATTGTGGGCTCTTGCTGAAAGGAGCAGGCCGGGGTAGATTCTTTTGCAACTGCACCAGGCCTTCCTGTCAGGGTGTGCCCAGGTGGTGGTGCCATGAAACCACAGTTCTATATCTCGGCTGTAGCTCTTCTGACTCATATCCAAGTAAAACCATTCAGAGCTTGGGAGGAGGAGGACTTCACTCCCCACCTTCCATCTTCAAGGGAGCCCTGCCCAATTATTTTAATAATGGGTTTGATAAGGGAGAATCCATTAACATTAAATCCAGACAAACAGAAGTGCTGCGGAGGAAAAGTGGGATAAAGGGGAAGCTTCCCTGGAGGAGCAAGATCCCCAGTTGGCACAGTATCTTTGGGTGGCAGCAGTGGTGAGGACACTACTTATGGCACTGCCCACTTGATTGTTCCCGAGCAATAGTTTTGCAGGCCTTAGTTACAACCTCTCTCAACTACATCAGTGGTCTTTAGTTGAAAAGGGTCAGAAAAAATATGGCAATTTGGCTATTCTCTGCCTGTTCAGGTAGTCCACGACTTACAACAGTATTTTAGTGACCATTCAAAGTTGAAACCGCACTGAAAAAGGTGACTTATGACCGTTTTTTCACACTTATGAACTGTGGCAGCATCTCCATGGTCCATGATCAAAATTCAGATGCTGGGCAAATCATAGTCCTGGGGTTACATGATCCTCTTTTTCGACCTGCTGACAAGCAAAATCAATGGAGAAACCAGATTTACTTAACAATTGTGTTATTAACCTAACAACTGCAATTGTGGCCAGAAAGGTTGTAAAAAGACTCATTGAGTGACAGAATTTTGGGGCGCCATTGTGGTCATAAGTCGAGGACTAACTTGTATTGAATGATTTAAAAAGGTCTGTTGAACACAACTTGGTTTTGGTATTGACCTTAAAGGCCCTAAATGGCTCGGAATGAGACTGCCCCTCCCGCTGTAATCCCACACAATAACCTTGCTTGGCAGGAAACACCCTTCTGAAGGTGCCACTGCAGCCTGGAGCTCAACTCCCAGGTAAATGGAAAACAGCCTTTTCCTGCATGGCTTCCAGATTTCAAACCACACATCTGTCTCTTCCTCTCACGGTGTTTAGAAGGTAGTTAAAAACTCAACATCCCTTCACAGTCCTTGACCATTCATTACTTTAACAAGTGGGTTTATTGGGGAGTTTCAATTTGAATTGTATTCATTTTGTGATTTCTACATTCTTGTCTTTTTTTCAAAACTGCCTTGTGGGTCCTTTTTTTTTTTTTTTTTAAATACAAGCAAGTTATAAATCCAATCTTCAAGACGAATAGAGTTGTTGCATTCTCAAGTTTTGTTCCAGCAAGATCTGGATACTTTCTCTTTAAGTTTCACTAGCAAATTCACTCAAATACTTTGGCCACCTAATGAGAAGGAAGGACCCACTGTAGAAGAGCCTGATGCTGGGAAAGATTGATGGCAAAAGAAAAGAGAATGAGGTGGCTGGATGGAGTCACCGAAACAGTAGGTTTGAGTTTAAATGGCCTCGGGGGAGGGGGGGATAGGATGGTAGAAGACAGGAAGGCCTGGAGGAATGTTATCCATAGGGTTGCAATGGGTCGGACACAACTTCACAACTAACAACTAAGCAATGGTGGAGTCAGAGCTTCTGTTGGAACTGATAGCATTGACTTTTGATACAAACTGAAGGATGTGTGTTAGTTGGAAAAGGGGCTACCGACACCTTCTGATTATTATTATTTTTTGCCGGCGTGGACTAACATGGCTCTCCCTCCTTCTCTGTGTGCCTGGAAGAGAAAGCTTGATCATGACAGCATGGTCACGATTTGTTCCAGACTTGCTGGTAACCAACCACACCGGATTAAAAATCTGCTCAGTACCTTTGGTAAATCCATGAAACTCGGTCGAGCAGTGGAAATCAGTCCGAGGGTCTTTAAAGAACAATTCACAAGCTGGGATAAGATATCACAAGCAGCCGCAGCCGATTCCTTGCTGCTATCCACCTGAGTGGGGGGAAAAACCCAACAAGAGTCAGTGGGTAAACAGTCCCTTCAAACACTATCTACAGGTAATCCTCGATTTACGACCACAATTGAGGCCAACATTTTGGTTGCTAAATGAAACATTTGTTAAGTGAATTTTGCCCCACTTTATGTCCATTCTTGCCACAGCTGTTAACTCAAATCACCGCAGCTGTTAGCTTAGTGACACAGTTGTTAAGTGAATATGGCTCCCCTACTGACTTTACTTGGCGAAAGGTCGCAAAAGGGGGTCACTTGACCCCGGGACACTGCAACCGTCATGAAAACAAGTCAGTTTCCAAACAACTAAATTGATTACGTGATCATGGGGATCCTGCAACGGTCGTAAGTGTGAAAAATGATCACAGGTCCCTTTTTTCAGTCTCTGTTGTAACTTTGAATGGTCATTAAATGAACTGTTGTAAGTCGAGGATTACTTGTACTTTGCTGTTGACTGAAAAGTATTTCAACTCCGAAAATATACTAAAAAGAATAATGCTGATGTTGTTCCTGCTATGAGCCACTGGATGAGAAAAACCCTAATTTAGGTAATACTGAATGTGAAACATTCGGACAAAGGGAAGTTGCATTACTTATCACCAGGAACGGAATCTGCAACAAAATGCCACCGATTGTCTTCCCGTTTATAACAAGCAAGCGAACAAAAAAGCACCATCCTTGCAGCCATCCTTCCAGGCAGTAACTCACTCCAAGCAGGTGTTCTCCATTATGCTGTATTTTGCTTTGTTTTCCAACCATCTCTGTTCCTGAGTATGCCAAGTCCTCTCTGAATAGTTGTGGTGTATGTGTGTACCCATGTGCATGGTGAATAATTCACAAGAATGCATTAATAATAGAACTCACATATTGAGCTCTCAAGAACTAAACGTAGAGCTGGCTATCAATGCTTTTAGGTCAAAATGTGACTTGTTGTACAGGACAACAATCAGCTCTGTGGGAAACAAAACAGGAACTTGGTTCATACGCCATCATAAATCATTAATCAAGATTGTGCTGCTCATTTTTCCTTTGCTTTGGATTCTTCGGTTATTCAGAGTTACGTTGACAAGCTATGATTTGTGTATTTGGGTATGTGTGTGTGTTCTCCAAGCTCAAACAATGAACAACTTTAATTTCCTGTTGGCAATCCTGATTTGAACTTCAATGTGAAAGACAGTTATGTTCTCCAAAAAAGGGCAACTTGTCGAAGAACCAAAAAAATAGATAAACCGATAAACCGCATTCATTTGACACAAATGGGGAAATGTCTCTATTGTTAGGGAAGTAGAATACAAATATCCCAGCACTTTATTTTTTTAAATAAAGGGCAATATTCATAGCTCAGGGTTAAAATGAGGGGTCCTTGGTGCTCCCTGAGCTTGCTTGTTTTCTTGCAGACGTTTCGTTACCCAAACTAGGCAACATCATCAGTGCTAGTCACTGTGCTGGTCTAGCAGTGATGATGTTACCTAGTTTGGGTAATGAAAACAAGCAAGCTCAGAGAGCACTAAGGACTCCTCACTTTATCTTATTTTCTCCCTGACTGTCTCCTTCAGGAGGCAACTGGACTTCCTTGTTTTTTCTTTGAAGACATTTTGCTTCTCATCCAAGAAGCTTCTTCAGCTCTGACAGGATAGTGGGGATAGAAGGATGACCTGGATGACTTGAGAATCTCTACAGACTTCTCCCTAAGTCTTTTCTATGCCTTCATGCAGAGTAGAATTGAACTTCTCTACTGCTTTTTTTGGGATCTGCAAGATCCTTTGAGGCTTCAGGGTTTCTCCTCATATAAAAACTTCAGACATTTTAAAGGTTTAGGTGTGCTTTGCATGTGAGCAATGTCTAAGTCTGATCCATCATTATCCATCAGACTGGGGCACCAACAGTTTTCACTCAGCAGGCAATTGACTAGGAAGAAAATCTGTTCCTTCCACTGAATGTATCAGAACATTCCAGGAGTTAATTCAAAATGCAACCAGATCTTGATTTCTTATTAGATATGGAAATTCCAGTTATCTAGTATGCAACAACCTTCCTACCAATCCTTTCAAATCTGTTCTCACACTTTCAATCCCATATTTGGATCCACCTAGTTTCCAAACAGGAGATTTACATATCACTAGAGTATCAAGATTGCCATTCAGCATTCCTTTATCCGGAAAGTAATCTACATATCAAGCTGATGAAAGAATAGAGTACAAAGATAGGAGGATGGGCTAGAGGCCTAATGTGTATTGAAGCCATGTTCTCTGATCTGATTAGAGTGGAGGGGGGGAGTATATTTCACCACATTTGTGTTTGAGGAGGAATCTTGTCAAATAATGCTGCTATTCTCTGGCTCCTTATCTGGAGTCTACAAATGGTTCTCAAAAACATGAGATCCCTCCATTAGAATCTTCATATTTAATCTCCTCAACATTATTACCAGGAAGACTTGGGTTTTTTGGGAGCACAACCCCTTTTTTTCAGATGGAAATTACAAAACAAGCTGACTGTGGTCTATTATTAGAGCTCATTCACATACTAAACTCACCTTTTCATGTAATACATGAATACAATTCATGTAATGCAATTTATTCCTTCCTCTTTCTGTCCAAAACCTTCCTGGAAAACTCATGGCACAGACTGGCTATTCATATGGCGCTTCACATTTCCATTTAGAATTTTTGTCACTTTTCACCCAACCTCCTTAAGGCCCAAGATGTCTAATTCTACGCTAGTATGCTGGCTTAGAGCCTGCTACTTTCTGGTTTATGAGCTTTAACAGCTGTCTGGCTTAATTACATCAATCTTCTGACTACTGCCTGTCTTGCAAAAACCTTCTGCTAGTAAAAGGTGTTAGAACAGAGGTGTCAAACTCTCCGCCTGTGGGTCGGTTGCGCCATGTGGTGGCCTTGCCTGGTTTAGCAAAGGGGGAAAACAAACACATCCCGCTACATCACGTGACATCGCCATGATGCTGTGAGTTTGACATCCCTGTGTTAGAAGATGGATTCCTAGGTGTTTGCTGAGGCTGTCCTCAGAAATTTCACAGCTGGTGGCATTTCCACATACCATCTGGCATAAATGTTCCTCAACTGGAATGAACTCATGTAATTACTTGAATTTGGTACAACCAACTATACTGCCCCAACCAGAAAAGAAACACCAGAAGACAACTTCCTGTTTGACTAGAAGGAAGCATCCATCCTTTGGAAAATATATTTTGGGAGAGAGGGAAGTGACATTTTTGTATCAGGTTCTGAGGCCCTTTGTCCTGTTTGCATTTTTTTTAAAAAAAAAATACTAAACTTATGAGCAGCTTTATAGTTATTTTATCTCCTTAAGCCTTTACCATGATAGAAATGGGAAGGAACTGGAATTAGATGAAGTAAAAACATGTCTTCTATTGTTCTGGAAAACACAAAAGACTAATCCACTGTGTAGATGTCTCCTTCACACCCAGAGGAAATATCCACTGAGGCAAATATTCAACATCCCTCCTCAGGTTCAGCATAAATGTAAAAATAATTTAATAGCTATCTGTTGTGCTCTTGGTCTATTCTATCAGTTTCTCTTTTGAAATTATGACTCACAACATATAATTAAGATTATAAAAAATTAAAAGGTTGAGTAATCATTTTGTTGTAAATAAAGTAGTTAACATACACAGCAGAACACCCAAATACAGATGCCTAAAACACAATTAGAGCTTAAAAATAATTTGCAACCCCAAAAATGTTACTCGATTCCATTCCCTTATTCTATTTCTTTCCTATCCATCCCATCCCATGCCAATCTTCCTTAAACTATCCTTTCCTGCCATATCCTTCTCTTCCCTACACTACCATATTCTTTTTTACATAAATCTTTATTAGATTATAAAAAATGTGCATCAACTGACAAACCAGGGCTGGGGAATTTCCTTTCTACATGTAGAAATGTACATCATCCTGCTGCAATCAATCTGCAAGGATAAATATTTTGCCAGCACAATTTCAAGCCTCTTCCTTGAAGCTGCTGGGAAATTTTAAAGATGGAGCTGAGCATTCTTAGCCAATCAAAAAATCCACAAATACCCCAGGCATAGGATGAAAAACGTATCCATCCCTCTCTTGATGCTTCAGAACATGACCAAGTAGGCTTCAGTGTTTCTCCACAAAGTTGAGGGATCAAGTTGAAACCTCAGAATTTCAAAGAATCCCTATTCATCTTAGATTAAATGGTTGAACTCCTGAACTGGTCAGTTCATTAATTTCCCAATCAGCTACTCTGCCAGCCTCTTATAATTCCATGAGGGAAGGTCCAATATATTTATATTTGTCCCGTGAGAGAGCATATGTTGAGCCCTAGGCTATCCCAAGGCCAGTATTCCAGGTGCCAATATTCTAGGTGTGGCCAAACCACTGAGCAGCACAACAGCATCATAGTGTTGAACATTTTATTTTTTTTAAGTTCCAGCTTTTAGATTAAAAATGTTTTCATGTCAGGGTCAATATAGTCCTGCAAATAAGGTATTTTTCATATTTTAGTGTATTATCCATTTAAAAAATCAATACAAATGCAACTTAAATAAACTGAAATAAAACAATGGACCCATACAGAATTCACTGAGTTCAATGATAATCCATCACGTGTCAAAAGATTTGTAACAACTATTATTAGTCAAGCACAACACTTCACATCTGTTAACACAAAGTTTGTGTAAGCACTCCCAAGGTAATCACACATGATCAGTGTGTGGGCGGAACTAATAAAACATTCAATTGTTGTCAGCTATTTTTGCTGTTTGTGTTAACCACAAAAATGGCCCTCGCCCTGTCTTGCTTGCTGCCATTTTTCTGTGTCTGCTCCCTTAACCACCAAAGGAAGAGACTGACTCCCTCAACAAAAGGGGCTGATTAGACCAGGTTTTCTAAGAAAAGATACTGTTGGCATGGCATACTCTGCTGTGGAAAGGTTTAGCAAAGCTATTTTCTCCCTACCAAGGGGTCTTTATTTATCTGAGTTGGAGGCCTGAGATGCACTATAACTATACTTCCTGATTGGCAGAAGCTGGAATCGAAAGTTTGTCAGACTTTCAAATCCACTTTCCTAAAAATCAGAGTATTGCAAGTCCAGGTTTCAACTTTGCTAAATCTCAGGTGAACTTTTGCTTTTAGCTAATGAGCCATGGCCTCATTACGTTTTTTATGTAACTTACTAGATTGTGCAAATAATAATATTATTGAAAGATTCCTGCGTCACCATGGACTATTCAGCTTCATGGGCAACGCCTTTAACCCTGGTTAATCTGGTTGCACGGTCCCACTGACTGATTCCTTTCTCCTCAAGTACTCTGTGGAATACACCCCCTCATGTTTTGCCTCTCACTGTTCTGTTGAGTTGGCTTACTTGGAAGTTCCCTCTCTCCTGTCTCTCTTTGGCCTGCATGTTATTTTACAGATTTTGCTCAATCTGTTAATCCTTTCTCAGAAACTACCATTCTTACTCTCAGTCACATCACTATTTGTAGTCTTCAAAACATCTCAGGAGCACCAATTTCACCTGCTGTCAATCTATGTTTATTTCAGCCTGTCTTCAACTGCCCAAGAATTTGAAGTTTCCCTACGGTGGTCATCAGCATCATCCCTAAAAACAGGTTATCTCCTGTTTTTATCTGAAGATAAATACCCTGTGAGGGCCTGTCACTCCTCTAGTTCTGTGATCACGGTTTTTATATTTAATCCACCGAGACTGAATTCATCCGCTCTTTGTCCACCAGTAATTCCTTCTACTTCTCCCCATTCTATTATTTCTTTCTCGTGCCTTATAACGACATTGGTCCAACTCCTGCAATTCTCCTTCAATCCTCTCTCTCTACCTGTGCCCTCCGTCACCCGGCAGGACTTCAGTAGGGCTGAAGGGAGTTGGGGAAAAATCAGCCAGGCTCCTAACTCCAAGTGAGGGAAAAGCCCGCCAGGCTCCAAAGGAAACTCCAACTGAGAAAGATACCAGTGCATGGCTGGTATCTGGACAAACACCTTGGGGTGCTGCCCCATTTTCAATGGGGAGAAGACATGCTGAGTACAGGTTGATAAGCACCCTCCTTCTCTCAGGGACTCCCATTCAGTAGGAACTATTTATTGCTTCCAGTGAGCAAACTCCCCTTTCCCCTCTGCTGACGTTTTCTCCCCTCTGCTGTTCGAACTCAGCGGATACTGATCTCCGCAAATCAACCCAGATTTTGATTGAACTGGATTTGGAAGATGTATTGTTCAATCCAGTGGCAAGGCAATTCAACCAGGGCAACGCTGAGATTCAGAGAAGAAAACAATTCATCCACAGAGCATGGTGGCGAAACGTGGAAACCTCTCTGAATTGGTGAGACGGGAGTGCAGAAACGAGAGGCTTTCAGAGGACATAATTCCTACTGACTGCAACAGGATACTTCAGAAGAACAAGAGCTGGAAGGGACCTTGGAGGCCTTCTAGTCCAACCCCCTGCTTAGGCAGGAAACCCTACACTACTTCAGACAAATGGTTATCTAACCTCTTCTTTAAAACTTCCAGTGTTGGAGCATTCACAACTTCTGAAGGCAAGCTGTTCCACTGATTAATTCTTCTTACTATCAGGAAATTTCTCCTCAGTTCTAAGTTGCTTCTCTCTTTGGTTAGTTTCCCTCCATTGTTTCTTGTCCTGCCTTCTGGTGCTTTGGAAAATAGCTTGACAATCCCCCCCCCCCCCCATTCTTTATGGCAGTCCAACAAATATTGGAATAGTTATCATGTCCCCCCTGCACCTTCTTTTCTTTAAACTAGAGAAGAAATCCCCCTCCCACATTTGGGCTCGCATTCAGGCGACCTGAATCCCTCGGCCCAAGAAGAAGCCTCCGGGGCGCCCGGCCAACCTGGCTCTCGCTCACCTTGAAGCTGACGTACTGCAGGTGCCCGGCGTGTCGCTTGAGGATCTGCTTGATGAGCTCCGGGTGGGTGGCTCTGGCGCCGGGCTGGCCCAGCTCGAACTCGAAGCGGCGCCAGAGCTCCGGCAGGTGGAAAACCCGCTGCCAGCCGCGGCAGACTTGCGAGGCCCGCGCGCGGTCCAGCAGCGGCAGGTGCTGGAAGACGCGCAGCAGCACCTCCGGCAGCAAGGAGGCCCAATCCGGCCCGGGAAGATCCCGTCGCTTGCCTTCGCCGTCGCCCGTTCGCTCTGCTACCACCGCCGCCGCCGGCGTCCGCTTCATGCTGCCAGGGTGGTCTCGCCGACAGCAGCGGCGGCCTGAGGAAAGGCCTCGAGCGCCGCCGCCCCTTTTCCTAGTCGCCATGGCAACGTCCCCCTCCTCCCCAAGCGACGGCCTTAATCTAGGCCCCGCGGCCTCCTCCTCTTCCCGCGTCCCACGTAAGGCGAATGGGGTGCCACGTTTCTCTCAACCAGGCCGCCGCGGGCTGCAAGCCTCCCACCCGCCTCCTTAAGAGTTCCCGACCGCGTTCGCGTTGTTTACTTTGCGCCGGCCAAGATGGCGGGAGGCGGCGCGGCGCATGCGCGGCCCCGTCCATTACCTTCCCTCCCTCCCTCTTTTCCCCTGACAAGAATTCTCCTCAGGAGTCTCCGGTAGGAAAAGGCCCCGCGTGGCTTTATTGAGGCTACATTCCCTTCGGCGGCGCTGCTGGGCGGGGAGGCGCCTTTCAGAAGTGCACTTCGGCCAAGACGGCGCCCCCGGAGCCCCACAAAAAAAACTGGGAGGAAGGAAGCCGCCGTTGTACAATCCAAGACTTCTGAGGCGGGACAGACATGGGACACGGCTATATATATATATAGTTATATATATAGATATGTATATATATAAATCTATACAACGCGGTTCGAGACTGGTTACATCGAGGACGCCCCACCCCCACCCCGTTTATCGGCCTCTCGCCCTGCCCTGCCCCGCGGCAGCCACTGTCCGGCATTCAGGAGGGAGGAGGCAGAGGAAAGTCAGCGGCCTCCGGAGTCCCTGCTCGGCGAGGCTCGAGGGGGCGATGCGCAGCGCGGCCGCATGCAAAGCGCCTGAGGCGAGCCCGGCCCCGGGCGCCGTGCCGGCCAAATGATCCCCGGCCTGGGTTCCGACGTTGGGCTCAGAGGCGGCTAGAAAGTGTGCGCGTTTCTGCAGACGCCGCAGCCCAGCGCGAACTCCTCGCCCGTGGGAGGGTGGACGACGTGGAGCGGACACTCGGCCCCTTCCAGCTGCTTGCTCTTGGGACCTGCAAGAGAAGGCAAGGCCGGCCGTCAAACTCCGGGGTCCCATCTGGGTTCTGCCCCGTCCCCATGTGGGGGCACCGCAGGGCATCCTTCCCTCTGGCCCAAGCCAGCTGCTCCCCGAAAAATCCCTTTTTGACAAGCCCGGAGGTAAAAAGTATGTCAAGAGTGAAGAGAAATAATCCATGCGAGGGTTCCCTGGACCTAAGGATTATTTTCTTTCTCTAAAGTTAATTATTATTTAGGTTTATTATGTATAACATGTTTTTATATTTATTTTTATGTATTTATATATTCAAATTTGTATAATTTATAATACAATAATGTAATTATTAATAATTATAAAGGTAAAGGTCCCCCTCACACATATGTTCTACTTGTTCCTGACTCTAGGGGGCAGTGCTCATCTCCATTTCAAAGCCCAAGAACCAGTGCTGTCCAAAGGCTCTCCATGGTCATGTGGCTGGCATGATGAGGGCCTGGAACGCTCTTACCTTCCCACCAAAGGTGGTTCCTATTTATCTACTTACATTTTTACATGCTTTCGAACTGCTAGGTTGGCAGAAGCTGGGACAAGTAATGGGAGCTCACCCCGTTAAGCGGCGCTAGGGATTTGAACTGCTGACCTTCTGATCGACAAGCTCAGCATCTTAGCCACTGAGCCACCACGTCCCTGAGATTAATAATTCTAAATGACAGCTATTGTTTATTATGATTATAAGCCGCCCAAAGTTACACTGGTAAGAGGGATAGCCAATACATTTTATAAATAATAATAAAAATAAAGGGCTATTCCGTCTTCTGATCCTAACGGCTGAGTCTCTAACTGAGTCCCTCCTAATACAGTTAGTCATTGACTTAACAGTTGTTCTTCAGTGACTGTTCGAAGTTATCAACAGCACTGGAAAAAAAAAGTGACTTATGACTATTTTTCACATGACCTTTCTGGCATTCCCATGGTCACATGATCGAAATTCATTTGCTTGTCAACCGACTCATATTTATGACGGTTGCCGTGTCCTGAGATCATTTTTTTGCAACCTTCTGTTAAGCAAAGTTAATGGGGAAGCCACATTCATTTAATAGCCTTGTTACTAAACAACTGCAATGATTCACTTAACTGTGGCAAGAAAGGTTATAAAATGGGGCACAACTCAACAAATGTCTCCCTTTGCAACATAATTTGTGATTGTAAGTGGAGGGCTACCTGTTTGCATGTTTGCCTGGGATTTAATCACATTTTCCCTAGTTCTGTATGGCCTGATGTAGTTTTACCACATAAACCACAAAACGGGCCCTTTAATGCTGTGGAACAGCTAGACAATCGCAATTGACTTTGCTTTATAAGCCTATTAATATTTTTTTCTTCTCACATTGTATGAACTTTCACATGCACAGCTGAATGTAACTGATCTATCGTGACCTGCATTAGAAATTCTTAGGCAAAATTAATCTAAGTTTATTTTGAAGTTTCTAAACCTCATCTGGAAGAACACCACTGTAACTGACAGTGGTCAAAGATAACTCACCAACCACCCACCCAGAAATATAATTCAACTGCACTTTAAAATATTACCTGCAGGGCAGTGAGGAAGTTCCTCTTTCGGAACACTTGTCATTCTCTGGAAATCATCGTGACAAGCGTTGCAAAAATGGGTGGTCCCGAAGCAAAAGAAAACAGCCACTGAACAACAGTAGCGGCATTTGTACTCTAGAAAATCTGTACCATGTTTGGGACACATCTGTGGGGGGGAAAGGAAAAAAAAACAGCTTAAGCTGAAGAGAGTGAACAGTGATTCTTGATTTAAGATCTATGAAGATGTATGCAATGCTGGCTGGGGAATTCTGGGAGTTGAAGTCCACAAGTTGCCAAAGTTGGGAACCCCCTGAACCTATTGAACATGTCCCCAAAATGGCAGAAGGAAAATGCTTCACTACCTGAGCTCTTGATACATCAGAACAGGCGCCGCAGATGAGTTCCCTGGGGTCATAATCATCTCCTTGTCCAGCTTCAGCATCACAACGGGCTTCTCCACCAAAATAAGCCTGGAGAAAGAAAAACCAAGAAGAAACGCTGAGTACCATTCACACCAACTTCCAGAAACATCAGTGAAACAGCAACAGGCCTCCTGCGATGCCTTGTATTTTGTGTTTCCAGCTTTTCTCCGCTTTAGGGAAGAAAAACAAAGCAAGGACAGTACGAATGAAGGGCTTTCGTTAGGATCTAATACAAACATGCTTTTTTGTTTCAAACTCCGTTTGGAACGGATCTCTTATGAAATTGGGCTGGTAATGAACTATAAAGGTGTCATGCTTTTGAAGCAAATACTTTCAACATTGGTAGTAATGGAAAGTTGTACCTATTACATGTGAAACGTGAATTGAATAATAGAAAGGGCATTAGGATATATCCATTTGAAAAAATGTCCTAATTACACATGTATTCCAAGTATATGTGTTTCTAGCAGCAAAGCTTCTGGGAGTAACTGGATTAACCACCGTAAAGTCTGTTAAAGGACAGTCTTGGATGGAGCTACTAGGCAACTGAAGCTACTAGGCTAGCTGAAAGCATCTGGAGAAAAGAGCAAAAGGCCTTAGGAACTGAAAAGATACTGAATAAAGGAAGAGGGTAAGAAAGGCCATTTGTAAGAAGATGTAATTAAATTTAGAAAATGATAGAGGAAAATAGAGGAAAGAAAAAAGATTCTTGAAAGCAAGAGTTTGGAAACTGAAAGTTGAGAAATCAGTCACCCCCATTTTGGTTGTTAAGTATCTAGCCTAAGCATCACTACCAAAACACTGATACTGTAGTTCAACTCTCCTTCAATTTTCGGGAGGAAGCTGGATTGAAAAAATACATCTGGTACAAAAAAGCCCCCAGCAGAATTGTGATTTTTTAAAAAAAAACATTTTTGGTCAAGTATAATTTGCTTGGATATAGAGCAATCATAGTGTTATCATCTAAAAATATAGAGCTCAGTAAATAGTCAAGAAATGGATGTCCCTCTTTATCAATCATGCCGAAACACACATCTCCACATGTCCTCCATCTGAATCTGGATCATACCTTCTTGCATTTGTAGCAAACGTAATATGCGTATCTGTTCATGGCAAAGCCAGCAGGGTCATTATAAAACCGAACTCCGGGTGTTGTGATGGCTTCACTCTTGTGCAGCCCTTCATATTCCAGCCTCATTAAGGCTTTCCTCTTCACATCCTCATAAAGTTCCTTGATTGGATCAAGTAGGTCCTTTAATACCGCGTGGTTTATTTTGTTCTGTTGGGTTAAAAAGAAAGAAGCAGTAAGCCACAAATCACGGTTTACTGTGCAAAAAAGATCCTAGTTTGCTTGGTGTAAACAAGTGACAACTAGTCTGTTCATGTAAACAGCTCTTCTGTGAAGAGGAAAGAGAACACAGGCCAAAACAATTAGGACTGGAATTTTGATGGCCATAATAGAATAATAGGCCATAATAGGCACTCATAATAGAACTCATTTATGACCATTGTTAAGCGAATCACGTGCAAACTCCCTAATGAGCATTCTCCCCCTCCCCCTTTGAAACTTGCAAAAAATATCACAAATTGCAGTCCCATGACTATGGGACGTGTAACCAGTCATAAATACGAGCCAGTTGCTAAACATCCAAAATATGGGATACAAGTAAATATTTACTTAAGAACAAAGAAAAATAATTGCGGGTAATTTGATCACATGCAATTTTTTTTTACTTCTTTCAAAACTCAAGACTTAATTTATTAAGATTATCAATGGATAATCAATGGAGACAGAAGTGTCTCCTTCAATGTAAATTACAAGATGCCTAATAGAAATTCTTGGCTCTGTAACTTACCTTGCAAATGGGGCAGGACATGAACCCAAAAGTAATGCGGGGGCCAAGCCATCGGTTTTCTAGGACCCGGCAGCAGCATTGTAGGTGGAATATATGGCTACAGTCCAGCTGCAGAAAGTAAGAACTATGAATACATTTGCACTGATATTCTGATAGATGCAGCAACGCTCAGCATTCCCGTAACTTTCCCTAACTGCAATGCTTTTCACAACTATCAGCCATGATTTGTTGAAAAATCAAAGGGGTCTGATTTCCACATTACATCCACCCTGTTTTGGAATTCATGACACACAGGTTTAGTGTCATATCTGACCCCAATTATTTGCGCCCCATGAAATAACCATCCTGAACCAGCATGTTGGACAATTTTACCAGAGTGAACTCAAGCGTGTGATAAGGAAAGTGGTGGCTGATATGTATGAGTAGAATTGGTTGGAAAGAAAGGAAAATGATATGCTGGCATATTCCTCAGCAGTTCACTGCAAATACGATGTTTAACCAAGGTGGATACTAACCATTATTCTTTAATCCGGTAAAACCATATTTTAGCTAGAATCTGGTCTTTGAAAGAGGTACACGTGGCAGTCCCTGCAGGTACCTTTCTCACTTTCCAATGAAAGTGGTAGTTCCCTTAATCTCACTTCAATCTTTATTTTCACATTGCTTTTTACACCTAATTCAGGATTTAAATTATTGAAGTAGAATATTGAAATATGATGGGGGAAAAAATCAGACGACCAGATTTAAGATGACCCTGGAGGGAAAAGCAATGGACCCTATTAAACCAGGCTTGGAAGCTGATCGGAACAGTGCTGCACGTTTCCCCTCTGATTTAATGGAACTTGGCTTGAGCTGCTGCGCCATGTCTGCAGTTGGCAGTGGCTTCACTGGAGCCCTGGCCACCCTTAGAATGAATCAAGAGGATAAATCAATGTTCTCTCACTCTTGTACTGAATCAAGAGGGGTTGGCTGGAGGATCAGAGGAAAACTGCCTTCTCCTTTCCATCAAATCCGTTCAGGTGGTCCCTGCTAGGCAGAGCTTAGCTGTAACTTATGGTCAGCCTTCAATGGATTTCTGCTCACAAAAACCAGTTCAACATTGGTTTGTCTTATTTTCTTTTTCTTTTTTCCTACCTAGGCAACTTCCTAGCTCTGACGCCTGAGCACCAATTTGGCACACTTGACCAAAATGAGTGTTATTTGTCTCAATTCCTTCTCCTGTTTGGCAAAGTCAGCTCTAGCCAAAAAGGTGATGTTGCAAAGTCATGGTACCCACATAGATCCTCAGTTCTAATTTAAGGTCCCTTGGCACTTACGTTTTAAATGCTTATTCTTCATGCCAAACAGAACATTTATTTTAAATATTGAACGTCAATCGTGTCAAGGTCCAGTTAAACCACATTAAGACAGCTGATAGTCCTGATACATAGAAGCATATGAATATCATCGATAGTACCAGAAGAAATAGGACAGCTGACCCTCTGCCCAGACTTGCTGGGACCCAGGGGTTGGTGTTAAGAGAGCAGCCCACCTGAATTGCGGGAGCTGCTGAAAGTGCTTCCGTGAAGCAAATCATGCACATGTCGTCGGCGTCTTGCTTCAGGGCGGTGGGGGTGCTCTTGTCGCAGCCATGCAGGCAGGGCAAGCACAGGTCCTCATTCCTGACTCCTCCGCAAGGATGGCCACAAGGGTGGGTTTTGCTGCAGGCGAGTTTAGCATATTCCTAGGAAAGGATCAGCCCCATCAGTGCAAACATCACGACGATTCAAAACCAGACGCATGAACATCAGCTGGCAGTCAGACGCCACATGATCCCAAATCGCTAATATCTACCCACACTCAGTTGGATTGGAGCAATACCAGAATCACCAGTCATGCTATCATAACCGGCTTCCCCAAACCACAAAGCAACTCCTTGTCCCGACAAAAAAAACCCTTATTAATTTACTGTGAACTCTGCTCATTTACATCCAGCAAAGTCTTTTAAGGGTGGATTTACAGTCACAGACCTTATCTGGCTTGGAGAGCTGCCAGGCTAATATCGGCAAAACTTGGCAAGGAGTCTCAGATAGTCACGAACCAATTAAGCAAACAAATTGTCTCCTGCAAACTCCACTCCCCTTTCGCTCCTCTTTTATTTCCTCTCGGAGGGGCCATTCATCGTCCACCTTTGGCCTTCCTCCCAAGTCAACCCGTTTCCTTCACCTGACAACTGGGAACAGGCTCCAGCTGTTTGTTTGCCTCACTGATGTCTGACTCTGAAGGCAGCTGATAGCTGGCATATGGCTCTGGCCCCATCTCTCTTCCGACACAGAGTCCTCATCAGAGCCTTCCAAAGCCTCCAGGACTGGCCCATGTTCCTCCCCAACCTCCTTAAATCCGGTGGCTGCTAGCGGGCCACAATAGTGCGTTCATCTAAGCCTGGAAATCCACAAACGAATCCATCAATAGACACAGGGACCTACAACCAGCCTATAAACCCTCAGAATTCAAATCCACCACACTGCCAAGCAGAGATGGCACTGACCCTCAACCAATCCCAACACCTCCCCCCCACTTCACTTCCCAGTGACCTTCACTTGACATACCCACACCTGACCCATCACAAGACTTGCTGACCATACAAAGCCTTTGTAAGCAGAGGAACACCGTGACCCGACAAAAGCGCGAACGTCATAAGTGCGCCGACAACACCGCGGCGCTAAAACCGCGATGTCAAAAGCGCGGTGACAACAGCGCGCCGACAGAAGCGCGATTTAATTTAAGGTAAGGTTTAGGGTTAGGTTTAGGTTTAGGGTTAGGTTTAGGATTAGGTTTAGGGTTCCGTTACAGCGCGCTTCTGTCGGCGCGCTTTTGTCGGCGCGCTTTAGGGCTAATTAGTCGCTCATTCGTCGTGCGGTTTTGTCACCACGCTTTAGTCACCGCGGTTTAGTCAGGCATGCTTTTGTTGTGTGCGCATTTGTGGTGGAACCGAGGAACACAGATACAGACATCCCCTAAACTCCGCTGAAAATGTTACCCAGCCAAGTAATGAAACGTTCGGAAACAAGCTTGGTGAGTGAACCTCTACCCTCATCCTCCACCCGAGCGATAGATATTTGCCATCGTCGCAATCCATCAATATTCTTTGCAAAGGAGCAAAAAAAAAAAAAAAAAAAAAAAAAAAGGTTTGGAAATCTTGGAATGAATGGGCAGAAATGGCAGAACTGTCTTCTGGCTAATTAGGTGCTCACGGAGGAAGCCATTCCCTTCTCTCTCAGTCCGAAGCAAGTATTTTGAACAGGAAAGGGAGTGTGCCTTTAACAGCTTCATCGGACTTTAGATAGAAGCAGCCACCTATGTATAATAAAATTGTATTTGGCTAATATCTATAGGAGAACCCTCAGAGGATAGCTGTCCCACCCTGGCCCTGTTCTGCCCATTCCTTCACCCAGAACTGAGCTATCCTCCTCACCCAGCTGAGCTATCCTCCTCGAGGTGCCACTCAGGAGTGACATTCTCGAGTTCCAAGTACCATATTTTTCAGAGTATAAGATGGACCTTCCCCCCCCCCCCAAAAAAAGAGGGTGAAAAACTGGGTGTGTCTTATACACTGAATACAGCCTTTTTGGCCTCCTGAAACCCTGCCCCCTTCACCAAAATGGCCGTGCATAGCTTCCAGAGTGCTCCTGGGGGCTGGGGAAGGCAGAAATGAGTGAATAATGGGCCATTTTTTGCTTGTTTTTGCCTCCAGCCCCCAGGAGCACTCTATAAGCCTCCTAAAGGCTATGCATGCCCTTTTTTTTTTTTTTTTGACAAAAAGCAGGCCTGTTTTTGCAAAAAACGGGCTGTTTTGGGGAGGTCTGTAGAGCGCAAAAACTTTTTTTTTTTTAATTTGCGTCTTCAAAATCTTGGTTTGTCTTATACTCCGAAAAATAGCGTAGTTTATCTTGGACATTCTCAGACTTGGTTCAGAGTTTGGGTGTACAGACCTGGCAATCGGCATCTGAGCAGACACTGCCGACAGCAGATAACTCTGTTCCGTTTCGGCAGCCACAGAAACGACATACTTCGCAGCTGCTTGTGGTGGGTTTGCCTAGATCCAAACCAGAAAGAAAAAGGAGAAGAAAAAAAAGATACTTTTGTATTATCAATCAGGCAAATATTAACCATTCTACCACGAGGAAAGGATTCTACCCAGCAGCCATGGCTTTGCAGTACCAAGACAAGGCAGGCCCTGGAAAACTGAAGCATCTAGCACAAACTTTTTTTTGGCTCGGCCTAATGGCAGCAGCTTTACAGGGTTTTTGGTACAGACACAGATCTACTTGCCAGGTCCTCTGGAATCAGAGATAGATCCTGAAAAGGTCTGTGCGTCAAACAGGACTCCCTTGGAAAATCCTGCAAGAAGGGAATTCACATACAGTACTTTTGTGATTCGCTTTAAAACATGCAGCACATGAGGTGCTGGGCAAAGTCATCCGTCAGGCATCATTTCTGCACTGATGTCGTAATTATTATTTGAACTTGTATGCCACCCAATTCTCAATGACTCTGGGAAACCCACAACAATCAAATAAAGAAGGTACAATCCAACCCGTTAAAACAAAGATTAAAAAAAAATGACAAACACGATGAAGCCAGAGTGCTACTCTCCCTTGCTAAAAATCTGGGTGAAGAGCCAGGTTTCAAGAGCTCTGCTAAAAAAATCAACAGGAACCGATCTTGAGGGTCACTTTTTTCCAGAGGGAAGGTGCTGTTATAGAGAATGAACATGTTTAGCAGTGGTGGGTTCTGGATCCCATTGCAACTGGTACAGTGTAATGGGGCTGGGCGTCCAACACATGCACACGTGCATGCATACATACTACCCACGATGGCTCCGCGACGCTCCAGCTGCTCAGCGGAGCATCGCGCAGGCGCCATGTGCTCCATGCATGTGCGCGTAAGCCGATTGGCTCAAATACACGTAAGGAGGGTGGGTGGGTGGTCCCTCCGGAGAACCGTACCAGAATGGTATCTGGTGCTCCCAGCAGGCACCAGTACGCCCGTACCAGGGTGTACTGGTCGTATCCCACCACTGATGTTCAGGGTCCCAAGAGAGGACATGGTTCAACTGAGTGTATGTCAACTAGGCAGGATCGAATCAACCAGGCAGATGTTAGGAGAGATATGTTAGGGAGAAAGGGAAGCTGCAAACTAGATTCAAATCTTAGTCAAGATCATGACATATGTGCAAAGACTCTTTTTTGATCGGGGTGCCTGAACCAAAAGAGTCCCCCCTCACACACACATATCTATGCTTGTGTTATTCTATGCAAGCCAGGAACCCAATTCAGAAAATATTTTGCAAGCCAATACTTGTATGTAAATACACATGAATGAATGAATGAATGAATGAATGAATGAATGAGTGAGTGAGTGAGTGAGTGAGTGAGTGAGTGAGTGAGTGAGAATTGTATGGCACACACTCAGAATGCTGAATGTATTTTACATTGCCATCGTTGAAATGATTAAAAAATAAAATTTTAATTAAAAATAAATCTTACCTGTATGTTCTCTGAATTCCACCATAGCCTTCATGGTTTTAGAATCGGCTAGTGCCATCAACCAGAAGAGTTTAGTTCTACCACAGCCTTCATGAAGATCTACCTTGATAGCTTCTTCTTCTTCTTTGAAGACCTGTTGGGTTTGCCAAACACATATTAAGAATTGTAATTAGGGAATCTAGATGATAAAAATTCACATTTTAACACCCATCCATAAATATAAAATAAATAAAATATAAAATAAAGTAATAAAATGAAATATAAAATAATTATAATAAAAATGAAATATAATATAAAATATAGTAAAATAAGAAAATAAAATGAAAATGAAATAAAATAATATAAAATAAAATAATAAGCTATAAAATAAAAAATGAAATGAAATAAAATTAATAATAATAAAATAAAATAACAATAATAAAATAAAATAATAATAAAATGAAATATAATATAAAATATAGTAAAGTAATAAAATAAAACAAAATAAAAATGAGGTAAAATTATATAAAATAAATTAATAAACTATAAAATAAAAAATGAAATAAAAATAAAAAATAAAATAAAAATAAAGTAATAAAAGAAAAGAAAAAAATACAATGAAATCAAGCAAAATGTTAATTATGCAATTCCATTTCATAGGATATAATCTCAACCTCTATTCTCCATCCAAGCCCTGACCCTGGCTCGGGCATTCCCTGCTAATCCAGGGTGATGACATATAATCCCCGATTGATAAACGCAAATCCCTACTATATTTTCTCATGTGACTAGGAGATGACTAATTATAAACTTGGATGCCATCTTTTTAAAAAAATAAATTTTAAATATGATTCTTTTCCCCAGAGTTAGGGAGCCTGACTCATACATCACCTGCCGCTGATGTGACTTTGTCCGTCGATGGAGATGGAGGAATCGATCGCAGTCTGTGCAGAGATTCCCACAGACGTTGCATAAGATAATGGCCGCCGTTTCTCCATCATCATGGTTATCACACATCGGCTGGAAGATTTTTTTAAAAAAAGATCAATCTAAGGTTAATAAAGTCTTCTCAGAGTTGAACTTGTTTCCTGTTGACCTTTCCTCTAAAGCACAATACATAATTTGTTGCTGCATCCTTCTAGGATTTTTCTCTCTCCTTATTTTCGCGATAAAACAGGCATCTCAAGAAGAACTTTTCATATCAGAATTGGGGGAAAAGTAGAGAACTTTGGGAGATAGGAAAGGAATATAGGTAGGGATATCCCTCCCTCTCTTGTTTGGTGATGGAAAACACATGATAAATAATTAAATAAGAAAGAAAGATTTTGAGCATTTTACATTTCTCCTTCCCGGGCTTGATCAGTGATGACATAAACTACAAACTAACTCATTTCCTATCTGTGGATAGTTTTGTAGCTGGCATTCCTCCCATTTCTTTCTCAGCCTCCTACACCTGGCACTTCCCTCTTGGTGTCCCACCTAAGTGCTAACCAGACCGAGTGGCTCTGGGTTTGGGGTTCATTGGCTCAGATAAAATTGCCACTTCTGCACTTGGATGGGGTGGCACTACCCCAAACAGACCCTGTGTGCAACATGGGGTTTTTCCTGACTCACGACTCCTGCTTGACGAGCAGGTGGCAGTTGAGGCCAGGAGGGCCTTTGCGCAACTGCAGGTTGTGCGCCAGTTACACCCCTTTCCTGGACCGACAATCCCTACTCAGTCACTCATGCCCTAGTCACTTCCTGTACTGACTATTGCAACGTGCTCTACATGGGGCTGCCCTTGAAGAGCATCTGGAAGCTCCAGTTGGTGCAAAATGCAGTGGCCCGCATGGTTTTGTGGAGACCCCGGTGTGCACTTGTATCACCTCTCCTGCGGGAGCTTCATTGGCTTGTTGATTTGCTTCCAGCTGCAATTCAAGATGTTGGTTGTCACCTTTAAAGCCCTTCATGGTTTGGGACCAGGTTATCTCATATCCAAGCGACCCATCAGAGCGGGGAGGCAGGAATGTTGTGGGTCCCATCCCCGAGGGAGATACACCTGGTGGGACCCAGAAGAAGGGCCTTCTCTGTGGTGGCTCCCACTCTTTGGACAATCCTCTTCCCAGAGATTAGAATGGCTCACTCTAACACTCTTCCGGGAGGCGCTGAAGACCTGGTATTGCCAGCAGGTCTGGGGAATCCAGAGTAGGATGAAGCCCATTAAATGGCTCATGTGAGGTGCTGTCACTGGGGTGGGGGGTGGTTTTATTATATTAATTTATTATATGACACTTCTTTTATTAGTTTTACTGTTTTATATGAGGTTTTATATTCTGCAAGCCGTCTTGAGTCACCATGTGCGAATAGGTGGCAATATAAATTCCCTAAATAAATAAATAACCAGACCCAACTCTTAATTCAAGTTTGGGAAGATCAGCCTCACCTAACGGGCTCAAGCTAATAGGTATCTTTGCTTTTCAAAGGACAAGATGCTCTAAAAAGTAGCATGAAAACACAAAATAACATATTCCTGAATACATAATTCCAGTAATCAATAACATCCATCTCAATGTATTTCAAAAGATGGTGGAGACTAACTCCGAAAGATACACCGCAAGCATCCATTCCTCACCATCTGTTTCTGCTGTCCATCTTTGCCCATCCATCTTCCAGAAGAGAGGCGGTCAACGTGATCTTGGTCAAGGACACAGAGAGAGGCCAGGGCCAGCCACAGCTGCAGGAAAGAGGACAGGTTCATTCAGCAAAATCAAGGCTTTACCGTGACTGGAAGCAATTGCTTGTCTATTTACCAGGGCTTGGGTGCTGAGAGTAGGTTCATAGTCCTATTAATATTATTTTTATATTATAAGATTAATAGCAATAGCACTTTAAGACATATCTATCTATCTATCTATCTATCTATCATCTATCTATCTATCTATCTATCTATCTATCTATCTATCTATCATCTATCTATCTATCATCTATCTATCTATCTATCTATCTATCTATCTATCTATCTATCTATCTATCTATCTATCTATCTATCTCTATATACTGCTTCATAGTGGTGTATAGCCCTCTCTAAATGGTTTACAGATAGAACTTAAGACACCCCCCCCCCCCAATTCACAGTGCTTTATAGCCCTCTCTAAGCCGTTTAGAGTCAGCTTATTGCCCCCAACAATAATCTGAGTCCTCATTTTACCGACCACAGAAGGACAGGAGCCTGAGTCAACCTTAAGCCAGCGAGAATTGAACTGCTGGCAGTCAGCAGAATCAGCCTGCCATACTTCATTCTAACCACTGTGCCTACCGCAGCTCCTTGCTTAATAAGAAGCATGATTAGTAAAGAACCAAACTGACAAAAGACACCGCCAGAGATAAGAGGCAAGCCAACTTTCTTACGCGGGTCGTGGCGATGCAGCGCACAGGGGATCTGAATTCTTCTTCCATTTTGGTCAAAGCAATGATTGTTTCAGCAATGGCGTTTTTCGTCACCCGAGACCAAGCTTCAGACAAGTGACCCTGCACAAGGAAGCAGTTTAGGTCATGAGTAGGAAAGTGCGGGGTGGGGGGGGGTGGGGGAGAACAACCCCTAAAGTCTAGTGGAACAAAGCTGCTTTGTGTGAATGACAGAGCAGAAGGTAATATATGAAGATAATGAAATCTTACAGCTGCCATGTCTTTTATGAGCTTAATAATGATTTCTGAAATCTGCGTTGGCGTTGAGCCCTTCATCCACCAATGGCTTTCACCTCGTCTGAGATAACTAAAGAAAGGAAGAAAATTTTTTGTAATTTAGGAATGTAGCTTTTTCTTTTCCTTCAACATATTTAGTGAACTACATTGTCTGGGTCAATTTGCTCTATTCAAATCACTGGCAACAATAATAGTATTATTTAGATATACATAATAATAGTCTTTTTTTTGCTTCTAAGATTTACATATACATTGTAATTATAATTGCATAATATTTTATAGCAGTGTACTTGGTAGTGTTTTCCCAATTGCTACTTTCTGTCTCTTATTCCTAACCCCTAATACAATGATTCCCATATTAACTATTAACTAAGGCTGCATTACTATTACCATTAGTCTTCTCATAGTTCCTATCATCCATCTCCTCTCACTTATGACTGCATGACGGTAACTTTCTTGCTTGCGTCCTTGCGATTTATATGGATATTGATTGTTTCCTGATTGCTTATTTGTACCCTATGACTATCATTAAGTGCTGTACCTTATGATTCTTGACCAATGTATCTTATGTTTTTATGTCCACTGAGAGCATATGCACCAAAGACAAATTCCTTGTGTGTCCAATCACTCTTGGCCAATAAAGAATTCTATTCTATTCTATTCTATTCTGTAATTCTATTCTATTCCATTCCACTCACTTTCTATTCTATTCTATTTTGTAATTCTATTCTATTCTGTAATTCTATTCAATTCTATTCCACTCCACTTTCTATTCTATTCTATTCTATAATATTCTATTCTGTAATTCTATTATATTCCTATTCTATTCTGCAATTCTATATTCCATTCCACTCACTTTCTATTCTATTCTATTTTGTAATTCTATTCTATTCTATTCTGTAATTCTATTCTATTCTGTAATTCTATTCAATTCTATTCCACTCCACTTTCTATTCTATTCTATTCTATTCTATTCTATTCTATAATATTCTATTCTGTAATTCTATTATATTCCTATTCTGTTCTATTCTATTCTGTAATTCTATTCTATTCTATTCTATAAAAAGTATTGAAAGAATTGACAGTACTTTTGGAGCAACTTTCAGGAACATAGCTGTGAACACCATCTCAAAGGGAAGGTAGCATGAATCTTACAAAAAAAAAAGTCTCGACTATGAGAAACTTGAGTCAAGACAACAACTTCGTAAGTGCTACTAACCTGGAATTGAAAATCATTGGCAAAGTGACGGTAGTGACGCCTTTGCCGGCTGCCGTGCCAGCCGTGCCCGTTATGGTGGTGCCTTTGGCCTTGAGCTGAACGGTGAGTGCTTTGGCAATGCAGCCCAGGAACATGTCCAGAATGCCCAGCTTGTTCCAGTCTCCCTTCTCCGTGGAGTGAATGATGTCACTGATATCAGCTGGGGGCAGGGCTTTGACCCCAATGACGCTGGCCAAACGGCTGGGAGTGACTTCGGGCAGGACCCGCCTCAGTAAAGAGGTGACCTGAAAGGACCAACCACATAGATTAGCCGACCCTGCTTGGGGGAGCCAATCATCTTGCGACCAGGAAAAAGGAGCCACTGTTCAATACCGACCTGCCTCTGTACTCTGGGGGAAGCCGTGTGCAGCAGGGAGAAGAGATCCTGCAGCAAGGTCAGCTGCTGAGCCAAGTACTGGCGACCGACATTGGAGCCGCTCAGGGCCAGCACCATGGACAGCAGCTCAAAGCAGTAGGCGTCCGACGAGGCGTCCTCATCGTTGGGCTGGGAGTTGGCGTTCTCCTTGCTAGAAATGGCGTGCTCCCATTCTTCTCGGACCCGCGTGGCTTCCATGCGGATGGCTTGCACGATATGAGCGCAGACCTAAACCACAAAGAGAGGCGTTGGAGGAAATTAAACTCTAGCTTGGTCATGTTAGTTTAATCACCTAGACCATGGGCCTCCAACCTTTTGGGCACCAGGGACCGGTTCCGTGGAGAGAAGTTTCGCAGGGAATGTGGTTTCACATGCCACCTACATTCTGGGAAAAGGGCTTTGCTTATTTGTGTGGCCTGGTTTCTGGCATGCCCCTGTTGTGGCCCCTCCAGCAGCTGAATCAAAGGAGGAGGAGGGGGAGGAGGCGTGGGAATCAGGGTCAGCAGCTAGGCAACCTGAGAGCTCCGAGTGGGAAGAGGGAATGGAGCTGGCAGAGAGAGAGAGTGTTAAAATGTATGCCTATAACTATAAGCGGTAAACCTGAAGCCCTTAGGACAAATATAAATAGGACTAGCTCTTCTTGTAAGGTGAATAATACACGTTGCCCAAATCATCCTCCCAAAATGGATGCATTGCATTTCACCATGCAGACAGTTTCTGCCAAGGCCAAACCATTCAAATGTTGTCCCAAATGTAAATAGATTCGTTTTTATAGAAATGGCTAGTTTATACTATTATGGAAAAGTAGTAAGTTGAGGTTTATTCTACTGCACCAGAGGGAGTCAGAAGTCAATCCCTTTTTTTTCTCACTCCTTCTTTTCTATACTTCTGTACTTCCCCTTTCCCTCCCTTATTTTACCTACTCTTTGCTTTTATGTTTTTGTATTTTATATTATAAGCTAATAAAAACCCCCTGTAAACTTAAAATGTTGTCCTGAATACGTTTTTTTCAAAACAGGTCTTTTTTTTTGGGGGGGGGGGGGGTTCCTTGAAAATGTTTCGCTTCTCATCTGAAAAGCTTCTTCAGTGTTAACGGAACAGTGGGAAATTGAAGGATTTATATTTTTTGAGGTCTTCTGGTCTTTGGAAAACAACAACAAGAAAGTCCTGTCAGGTTTTGGAAAAGCACCTTTGGGGCAACATGGACCTGGGATGATTCAAATGTTCTGTACACGTATGAGAAGGTAGACTTTTTTCCTGCTTATCATATAGCTTCCAACCTCCCCAATTCCTGTCCTAGATGCTTCTCAACTCACAAGTACCTATGTGTATGGTGTGAATCCTGCTAAGTGAACATTTTGCGCATACCAGTCTTACTTCATTCTGTGCACATGACCACTTGCATGTTTACACATGTTCACTGTGGAAACTCATGATTGGACAGATGGGTCAATTTTAATCTTTACATTGGAAATCAAGCATTTTATTTTCCCTTGCCCGTAGAGCTGTAAGTCCATCATTTTATAGGTTTGGGGGCACTGACAAGTTCCTAACTGACAGGGTCCTTTTCCTTTCCCCAGTGCCTTGATTTCTTAGCGTATGGAATCTTTTGTCCTTCATCTGCAGATCACATGCACAATGTAATGGAAGAAAACCAGCTTACAAAACGTTCTAGTGAACAAACCTGTTTTTGCAAATTCGTGAGTTTACTCCTGCTAAATATGATTCCAACCATGTGTTCTTTCAGGTCCGCATCTGAAGTTGCCTTGAAAAGGAACACAACGTTGTTTAGTACGATCATCCATTCCAGATTCTGACTAAAAAATTAAGGCAGTTTTGTTTTGGTTTCCAATGCAAGTTTTGGTATTAAGTGATGTAAAGCATCTAGCCAACGTAAATAAATTAGGAAAATTAGGATATAAACTTATTTTCAAAGAGACCATAAGCCTTAAATCTCCCAAGGCCTTCTTCAACGACATGAATTGGAGATAATAATGGTCTTCCAGATGCAGCATGATGGATTCCTTACCCTTAGGCAGGTGAGATTTTTCTAAATTAAGAGAACGTTTACATAGGGGCAACACCCCCATGGACTCAACAGAGAAACCCGAATATGGAAAGAATAATTTCTAACATGATTACCACTGGAATCTCCTGACCAGTGGTGAATTTCAAAAAAATTTCGAACCTATTCTGTGGGTGCGGCCTCCTTTGTGGGAGTGGCTTACCAGCCATGTGACCTGGTGGGAGCGGCTTGCTGGCCATGTGCTTTCTCTTTCTTTCTTTCTTTCTTTCTTTCTTTCTTTCTTTCTTTCTTTCTCTCTCTCTCTCTTTCCTTCCTTTTGTCTCTGTCCCTTTTTCCTTTTTTTCTTTCATCTCTCTCTCACTTTTTCTTTCTTTTTTCTTTTTTTCTTTATTTATTTCTTCCTTTCTTTCTCTTTCTCTCTCTGTGTGAGTGTGTGTGTGTGTGTGTGAGAGAGAGAGAGTGGTGGGTTTCAAAAAAATTTGGAACCTTGTCTGTAGGTGTGGCCTGCTTTCCGGGTCCACTGGTGGAACCTCTTCTAACCGGTTCGGTAGATTTGACGAACCGGTTCTACTAAACTGGTGTGAACTGGTAGGAACCCACCTCTGCTCCTGACTTAACCTTCCTAGATAAGAAGAGAGGTGGCTCGTGAGAGTCTTTGCTGCAGGAGACACAAACTGTCCCTTCCAATGATAGGTTGGAAACAAACAGCCCTTAAGCAGTGGTTGCCCAAATTCCCTAAAAAGCACTATTTAGAACATTTAAACTCTGGGATTTTTCTTTTCTTCCAGGATGACAACAACTTGCATGTCCATATTTTGATAGGAAATTCCAGGGGAAAGGTTTTTTTTTTGGCAGATGGAAATGGAAATTATTTTTTTTGTTATTCTAAGCGAAAATACAGATAGTCCTCGACTTACGACCAAAATGGGGCCCAACATTTCTGTTGCTAAGCGACACAGTAGTTAAGTGAACTTTGCCCCCATTTTACGACTTTTGCTCACCAAAGTTATTAACAGAATCACTGCAATTGTTAAGTTAGTGACACAGCTGTTCAGCAAATCTGGCTTCTCCATTGACTTTGCTTTGTCGGGAGGTTGCTAAAGGGATCATGTGATGCCGGGACACTTCAACCGTCATAAATATGAGTCAGTTGCCAAGTGGTCTGAATTATGATCACGTGACCCTGGGGATGCTGCATTAGTTGTAAGTGTGAAAAACTGTCGTAAGTCGCCTTTTTCAGTACCGGTCTAACTTCAAACGGTGACTAAACAAACTATTGTAATTCAAGGATTACCCATACGCCCATATCTATAACTTTCTGCAGTTGATTCAGGGGCCGTTTCTATAGCTGAAACAGCCGTGAATACACAAAGGGTTAAAAGCCTTTGGCTCATGTGAAGATGATACCTTAGGCATATCAGCTAACATGTGGACTCTGAAAAGCTGCTTAGAGAGGACTATAAAGCGGTTTATAAGTCTAAGGGCTAAGGGCGTCTCAAGGAAACGCAGCCCCAGTTCAAGATCTGAACCAACTTGCATTGGGAGATAAAAACAAAATCTTGGTAATTGTAGAACACAAATAAATACATTGTGTACTTTTTCTTCTCCTTCAGGTGAAGAAAGCAAAGCCTTTTCTTCCTGTTCTGGGGTTGGCTCAGCGTCTCCAGATATAAGTTTGCCAAAGACCTGTTTCAGAGGAGAAATAAAATACCGGAATAAGACAGACATGCTATTTCTTTTTTTTTTCATGCGGAAATGTTAGCAATTTTAAAAATATTTCTTTACTATCCTAATGCTCCATTATCTCCTAAGGCTGTTACTATGGAATATGCAGAAATTCCCCGCCAAAGAGAGCTAGGTATTTAGCTCCTTCTGGGCCGAAGACTGAGGTTAATCTGGAGAGTCAGAGGAGAGGTAGAGGTGTGGCCTCAAGATTTACCTCAGTCTCCGGGCAGATGGGCCGTGACAATACCCAGTTGTGACTCTTCCCACGCCCCACTTCGGAGACTAACTGTGTGTGTGTGAGTGTGTGTGTGTACACACATACACATACAGATATATGTGTGTGTGTATAAATAAACGGCTGTTTGTGTGCATGCATGTGTGTGTGTTCCAGGATAACTCTGTAATGCCTTGAGCAATTTCAACCAAACTTGGTGCACAGATGACTTACTCTCTGGAAAAAAAAATACTGTGGGTGTAAGACACCCCTAACACCTGTGTGTGTATGTGTGTATGTGTGTGTCCCTGGCACGCAGAACACGCAATCCATCAGCCCAGCTCAGCTCCACCGGGCATGTGTGCGTGCCTCCTGCCAACCAAATGATTTTCAGGTCTCTGCCATGCATGCGTGGGGTGTGTGCGCGGGGGTGCAGGGTCACACGCGCATGCACAGGGTGCAGGTGGAGTACAGGGTGCGGGTGGAGCACAGGGTGTATTGGCACGATCCCCCCCTCCCCCGTGGCCCGTTTTTGCTCCAAGAAGGCTGCAGGGAGGCCTACTAGGCTCCAAACGGAGTGCAGGGAGGGAGGGGGGGTGTTGTGCGTGCATACACTATAGATATAATTCATTTTTTTTTGCTGCCTAATACAGGATTAGGATAAATAAATAAATAAATAAATAAATAAATAAATAAATAAATAAATATACATACATACATACATACATACATACATACATACATACATACCCGGGCAGGTTATCTAGTCTGAAATAAATAGTCTGTAAACCACTTAGAGAAGGCTGTAAAGCACTATTAAGTGGTATATAAGCCTAAGTGCTATTGCTATTTCCAGATTCCAGATTAGAGGCTGTCTGGTGCAGGCCTCGCATTAAAACATGCACATTTTACTCTTGTGCAGTTTGTTTAAAGTTGAGAAGAGATTTCACACATTACCTAGCTAAGATGAAGATGGAAAATGGTGAAGAATGAATTGGGGAAAAGACATCTGAAGTAGAAACCATTTTAAAGATCTAAAGTAAACCAAGAAGCAGCAGAATCAAGTGTTAGGTATCCATTTTTTTCCCCCAAGGGACTCAGATGGACTCAAATGGAACTCCTCTAAACTAAATTCCACCACAAACCTGTCATTCTGTTCAATATATTCTTTAGGAAGGGGCAAAAGAAATGTGAAAAAGAAAGATAGGATTCCTAAGCCATTTCTACCTATGGGGTGACAATCTTGCATTTTTTAAAATGAAGGCTTGAGTATTGCATTGTGCTCTTCACACAGCCTCACCTGTGATGTGATAAGCCTGAAAACTCGCAGCGTCTCAGCCTCACAGCTTCTTTGTTGAGCAACACTTGCTGAGATCTGGCCGGCTATTTTGATGCTTTCACCATCTTTCCAACCGAGCACTTTCACCTGCCGAACTCGGAGGGTATTTTCTGGCCCCTTTAACTCAATTTTGAGGATGTGATTGTCTCCACCGGGAAGTTCACTAGTTACCCAGCCAATATGTCTTGAGTCCAAGTCAACCTAAAACAACAGGAATAGAAAAGAAAGTTGGTGTAGTCTGTAAGAACATAACTGCGTAACTTTGAAATGGAATGGTTCAAAAATAAAAATTAAGGATAAAGCAGCAAGATCTGACTTGGAAAAATATGAATGACCACTAGATGGCCACAAATACTTAAGAGTTTCTCTACCTCTTTGCTACCACCTAGTGGCTGACCCAATTTCTGCAGCCAAGAGTTGAAATTGTCACATCCACGCACCACCATCACAGGCTAAAAGGATGAGTTGATGTTAACACATGTGAGAATTGCACTTGATTTGAAGCATTTGCTTGAAAGTAAACAATGGAAAAATACACAGGCAAATCAGCACTAAATCAAAACGGTATTATTATGTCCTCCAGCTACTGAGACCTGGAGATTTAAAATTAGAATGGTACATTACTTTTGCAGCTCCTAACCTTTTTGTACAAGGACAGATGGAACACAAATGACTAAATACAAGAGGACAGATCTTCTATCTTTTCTTTCTTGCAATGTCAGAATAAAGAATAATGAAATGATGTCCAAGTTCTTAAGAAAAGTTCATTAAACAAAATGTTAAATACATAGATTTTAGTCATTTAAGATGCTTTGTTATTACTCTGAATGGCATAGGTAAGCTACCTGTTTTATTCTGCAAAGATCTTCTACTGCTTTTCCAGTCAAAAATGTCATTGAAGTCACTTTGTTCTAGATATGACAATATGAAACAAAAAAATAAAAATAAAAGCCAAGCATGTTAAGTTTCTGAATTGATTTTAATATCAACAGTTTAAAATAAAAGGGAGGCAGAGAGAATAGACTTTGTTTGGTATAGCAATTCAGACACCAGGCTAGAAATTGGCAGACTATGAGTTATAGACCCATTTTGGTTAAGCAGCCAATTGAGCCAGCCCATCTTTCTCAGCCCTGGGAAACATGCAACGGTAAACCTAAACACCTTCCTTTTTCAAGAGGCAACTGGACTTTTCTTTGAAGATGTTTTGCTTCTCTCATCCAAGAAGCTTCAGAGCTGAAAGGTCTTAACCCCCCTTCCAAAAGTCCAGTTGCCTCTTGAAAAAGCACCTTTGGGACAACCATGACCTGGATGACTGAGAATCTGCATAAATGTGCAATGCCAAATCACTTCTGAAATCTTACCAAGAAAATTGTTCAGACAGTTCAGACTGGGAGTCAATACAGACTTAAAGGTGAAAAAGAAAAAGAAAAAAGACAGCCCGCCAAACCCCATACAAAAAGTATTGTTTTAAAGTATTTTTATCTCACTCACTCACTTTGCTCCATTAAATTCTTGCCATCTGGCTTATTATATGAATTTATAACAATAACTTGAAATGCCTTGCTTTTCTAGACCCATAGCTTTAATTCACCCTCTAATGTCCAAATGGACATGTCAACATTATTCTTCTTTTGATTGGAAATAGTGCTTACCCCGAGGTCTCTTGAATTGTCTACGTGAACAGACACATAGCGAGCATTTATTCCTTTCATGCAATTAATTGTAATGTTTTTGGTTTTATTCTTGTCTTCATCGCCCGATTCCCAGAAGGTTTCGGTTGACCCATCTGTCAAACTACCAATCATGGCTGGTCGGCTCGAAGTTTTTATATCAACGATGTTAGTTAAGTCCTTCAGGCAGACTACTATACATGATTCCTATCAAAACATATACATTTCACAGTTAAATATTTTATTATGGCTTAAATTAATTTAATAAAGTAATGTAAAATCTTATAATCAACGTTACTGATGATGCTTTGGTCCTCCCACCTCTTTCACTTATTCCTTTAAATCAGTCTGGGCAAACTTTTTTCAGTTCAAGGTGCACCCAGTTGGAGCCAAATCAACATTTTCCCAATCTTTTCTTTATACCAGAAATCAGCCCTTGGAAGAAACCATTTTGAGCAGGTGTTCTCTGGCAGCAATGGATTCTCATTGGCTGCTGTCACAGTAACCCAGAAAATCAACTCGCCTGATTCAAAGCTTCAAAGCCAGACTGGATGCTAATGCTGAAGCTCTCCTCGCTGTCTCCATCATCAGATTTGGAGAGAATGTTGTTGATGTGATGAAAAACGTTGCTCTGATGCAAAAACTGATGGTCGGATTGCTTGAATTTGAGGCTCCAGCATCTGAATAAGAAGGCCATCATTATGACTTTTCCATTTCAAAGCTTCCAAAGATATATCCTTTCTCATCGCATAGCAATTAAACACAGCCCAGGTCAGCAGAAACCAGCACCATTTATACGAGAACAATCAAAGAAGAGCCAAAATCAACATCCAGACTGGTGGATTAGCTCCCACCTATCCACCCTGCACTGATGAACTTACCTGCCCGGCAATGAAACGTCTGCAGGAAGAGAAGTGAGTTTAGAGACCACCAAGCACCGAAGAATTTAACCCTGAGCTGCCCAGATTCTGCCCAGATTGCAAGTAGACTTGGGAGAAGCAAAATGCTCAGGTTGTTTGTAGTGTTTTCCCTCCTTCCTCTACTGAATGGGAATAAAATAACCAAATTCTCCAAAAAAGTCTCATTGTGGCAACATGGGCTGCAAAAATAATAAAATATATAATAAAATAATAAAATAATAAAAATAATAAAATAATAAAAAATAATAAAATAATAAAATAATAAAATAAATAATAAAATAATAAAATAAATAATAAAATAATAAAATAATAAAGTAAAGTAAAATAATAAAGTGGAGTAAAATAAAATAAATAAAGTAAATAAAATAAAAAAACCAATAAGTAAAATAAAATAAATAAAATAATCAAATAAAATAAAATAATCAAATAAAATAAATAAAATAATCAAATAAAATAAAATAATCAAATAAAATAAAATAATCAAATAAAATAAAATAATCAAATAAAATAAATAAAATAAAATAATAAAGAAAAGTAAAATAAAATTAAATAAATAGAGTAAAGTAAAGTAAAATAAATAAAGTAAATAAAGTAAATTAAATAAAAAATAAAATAAAAAGATCTGGAAGGGCATTGCTGAAATTTGGCCAATGGGATAACAAATTCTGATAACGCATCTGGGAAAATGGGTGATGTTTTGAAAGGTAGAAGGGGGGGTAGATGCTCTTCTAAGCAGCTCTGGGACCCCCTTCCCACCAGTAAACATCCAGCAATGGACTCCAAAGCGGTGAAATGGAACGACCAGGCAGGGCCATCAGAATACTTATGTGTTCCTCAAATGAGGGCTGGGCCCAGAAGAAGCCTTCCAAAGTAACTCACCCCCAGGCTGACCGTATCACTAAGGTCAAGTTGGAAGAGTTGCAAGAGCCAGCACACAAAACACCAGGGAGACCCACAGTCAAAAGCCCGGCTATCATCATCACCACAGCCAAGTTTTCCTAGTGAAATTTTGGCTCTGCCCCTAAACATGTGGAGCCTGCCTGCCTGCCCCCGGACCAGCCCACCTCAGTGCCATCTGCTGTAACGAACTTCCGCTCGGCAGCAACATCATCAGGTCAGAGATGGTCTGGAGCAGACGGTGAAAAGTGTGTGGGAGCGGATGTGCGGCTTCTCCAGCAATCACGATATCCGACAACGGATGCTCGCAAACCCGTGTGTCCTTTTCCTACGCATCAAGCACAAGTAGCATTGAATTAGTTATTTCACGCTGCTCCACCCTGAGGTTCTCCCAAGGAGGCTTCTGACACACGCACACACACAGACACAGCTGTAAAGCAGCGAGCTGAACTTCATAAAGCAGTTGTCAGGCCTGCAGTGATTTTTCTTTTGGACATTAGGCCTGCCACACTTCCTATTATTCTACTATGCATTTTCTATTGTGGGAAAATGGGAGGGAGGATATTATATAGTTGGATGGTATGTATCCGTCACAAAATTCTTTTGAGAAAGCCAAGGTCATCCTTTATCTCTGCAACTGGCTGGAACTGGATGGATGGAACTGCCAGGATGGCAGTGGAAGATGGGACCATGTGATGGACTTGTGGATGTCGGGGCAAGATCTTGAACTTTCAACTGGATGGGAAAACTGCGAAGCTTTCAGATGTGGGTTTTCCCAGATGAGCCAACATGGATCTCTTAATAAATTGGAAATTTGAGGAATACTTTGCCTTGGACTCTGATTTACTTTTGGATGCTATTTGGAACCCTGACAACAGTAAGATCCATATCAAAGAATAGCAAGCTAAATAAGACAAATCCAAACCTTTAAATAACCTACAAAAGCAGCACAAACAATTTAAACCTAAAAGGAAAAAAATTTTTTCTTAAAGGCCCGCTTTTAGCATAACGGAAATATGCTGAAGAAAAGCGAAGAATCAATGATTCTGAGTCTTCATTCTTAAAAAGATCCATCCTTTTCAAAAACCTGAGGGAAAAATATTGCATTTCATGACATTCCTTCTTTATTGATTTCAAAACAGCCGTCTTGCTGAAGTACCACCACGTTTTTTAAATGTGACAATGGGCCAGTCCATTTTCCTAGCTATTTTATGCATTGACTAATTTAAGCCATTCTCTCTGGAATTCTCTCTGGCCTAAAAAAGGCCACCATCTGTCAAAGAAGTGACAGAAGCCCTGACTTTGAGAAAATCTAATTTCTCACAAAGTGAGTAAGGAAACTTGACTGGCATACCCTGTTTCCCCGAAAATAAGACCTCCCCGGATAATAAGCTCGATCAGGCTTTTGAGTGCATGTGCTAAAATAAGCCCTCCCCTGAAAATATTGCAACACAGCAGCAACCACGAGGTGACTCCGCTTGCCGCCTCCTGGACCTCAGAAATAATAAGACCTTCCTGAAAATAAGGCCAAATGCTTATTTGGGGGATCAAAAGAAAATAAGACCCTGTCTTATTTTTGGGGAAACACAGTATTTACACCCTGGCAAAGCTACAGCTGCTGTATCTATGCACCCACACAGCACACTCTCTCTTTGGGTTACAAATTAGTCTTTGAAATAGTCTCCACAAAGGAACCATGTGTGATCCGTAGATTGCTGTAAAAAAAAACCCCAAACAGGATATTTTTTTTCGCCCCTACCTTGATACAACTATTCTAAGAGAGAGAGAAAAATGCACAGTGGTTTTCCAAACATGTAAACAAAAATTGTTTGTAAAGATCATGCAATCCCTTTGATTTACTTGTTCAATGGCTTCCTTGTTGGCTTTGTTTTCCTCATCTTCTTCTTCCTCAGCCTCTACAGGGGCTGGAGTAAGAGAGGCCACAAAATGCCAAAGAATGTCATGGAGGGACGTGGTTTGTATGACGTTGCAGAGGAGCCAGTTAAAAGCCTAGGAAAACAAGAAGAGGAAATGCCAGGCTTTTGGAAAACAAACCCTATTCAATTCATCAGAGCAAGACAAGCGCCTACTAAATATGTAGACCTTCAAAGAGAGAATCAACCAGCTAAAAAGGGTACAAAAAGACCCAACCCCTTCCCCACCAGCAACCAGTTGAGGGTAGATTGTCTCCAAGATTAATATCAGACCAACAATTACAAAGTAAACAACACCCCAATCAAGGAATTGCCAAAAAATGGGTGGAAGCTAATCAAGGAGAGAAGCAACCTAGAATTAAGGAGAAATTTCCTAACAGTGAGAACAATTAACCAGTGGAATGGCTTGCCTTCAGAAGCTGTAGGTGCTCCATCACTGGAGGTTATAAAGAAGAGACTGGACAATCACTGGTAGAGGGCCTCCTGCTTGAGCAGGGGGTTGGACTAGAAGACCTCCAAGGTCCCTTCCAACTTTATTCTGATTGAAAGTCAACACTAAATAGCCAATTTAAAGAACCACCAGGACCACTCCCACACAGGGCAAGCCATTACAATATAAACTGAGAGCAAACCTCACTCCTTACTAGCACTGATGATGTTGCTTAATTTGGGTAAGGAAACTTCTGCAAAAAAAACCAACCAAGCTCAGAGAGCACCAAGCACCCCTCGAGTCAACCCTGAGCTACAAATATTCTTCTTTATTGGTATGTGGACCCTGTCATGTTTTCATCTTCCTGTACCTCAGTTAGGAAGATCAACTGTGGATGCGCAGGCCTGGCACAGCGCCTGTGAGAAGGATCTGTGTGGACCAACAAACGGATATGAACAAGTAATAGCAGTGCGGAAGCAGCAGCTATTCGGCCAACACAGTTATGGATCGCACAAACCGAGACAATAGGAATTGTCTTGGGGAAAAAAAAGCTGCTAGAGCGGGCATAGCTGCTTCCAACTGAGGGAGGGATCTTCTGGAATCTTGGATGATCCCAGATGCTACTGATTTAAGCTTGAGAATGCTCCCATGCCAGGGAGTTCCTTGCCACACCATGGTTTTTCTCTCTACTAAAATTTTGAATGAATACTTTAGTTGACCAAGTGTGATTTAGACACACAAGGAATTTGTCTCTGGTGCAGAAGAAGATCTCGGTGTGCATGCAAAGCAACATCACCACCACCATCATAATACCAATAAGAGGGGAGGAGTAAAGATGATAAGAAGATAAGTGATAATACTACAGCAATACTATCTGTGTAAATATACATAGACATTAGACAGCACTGTGAGAATTAGGGGTTCGATAGAGTGATGGCATGGGGGAAAAAAAACTGTCCCCGTGTCTTTGCATGCAATGGCCTATAGGGCCATCCCGAAGGGAGGAGTTGAAACAGTTTAGGTCCAGGATGTGAGGGGTCTGTAAATATTTTCTCAGCCCTTCTTCCACAATGTGGAAGTGTGGAACATTTTTCTATTTTAATTTTCTTCTATTTCCGTATGGAACAACCTCTTGCAGAAGAACAACAATGTTCTGACCTAGGCTTCCCAAGAGCACAAAAGCAAACTCCAGGTACCAACAAAAATCCCTTTTATTAATTTCCTGTGAATTCTGCTCATTCACATCCAGCAAAGTCTTTCAAGGGAGGATTTACAGTCACAGACCTTATCTGGCTTGGACAGCTGCCAGGCCAATATCTGCAAAACTCAGCAAGTAGTCTCGGAGAGTCACAAACCAATTAAGCGAACAAATTGTCTCCTGCAAACTCCACTCCCCTTTTGCTCCTCTTTTATTTCCTCTGGGAGGGGCCATTCATCGACCACCTGTGACCTTACTCCCAAATCAACCCCTGTTCTTTAGCTGTTCCCGTCATCTGGTAACGCATGCAAACACTGGGAACAGGCTCCAGCTGTTCGTCTGACTCACTGGATATCTGACTCTGAAGGCAGCTGATAACTGGCATACAGCTCTGGCCTCATCTCTGCCTCCGACACACAGCCCTCATCAGAGCCTTCCCCAGATTCCAGGACTGGCCCATGTTCCTCCCCAACTTCCTCACTGTCTGAATCAGCTGCCAGCTCCACTGGCGGGCCACGGCAAACACTAGGCACTGAATCTAGGCACAAATTTTGCACAAGACACTAAAGACTGCTTCAGTGGCAACGTAAGAAGTTGAGGAGATGGCAATACAGTATGTCAGCGACTTGTGTCAGATATTTAGCTTTCCTCCATGTCAAAGGTTTCGACTTTTAATTTCCCCAATGCCTTTGGGGTGAACCACGAGCAGTAAAATCAGCTCATGCTTTTATAAGCAGAAGTCCTGCTGGTGCATCATTTACCAACAAGGCGATTCGTATTAATTTACCTCCATAGCAAACACCCGGCAAGCTGATTTTCTTAGAGCTTGTTTCATGGCTATTTCGAGTCCTTCCAAATCATGATGCTGAATTACAAATGCCAGAACGGGCCACTGGAAGTTTCTCTCTCCTCTGGAAAGAGAGCTGTGGGCGGAGATTAACCGAGAGAGTTCAGGAGATGGATGTCTCAGAAGAGAGGAGCCCACTTCTATTTGAAGGCAGAAACAGACGGAAACATTACAGGAATAGCTTTCAGGCAGACGGTCAACATCAAACTCCTATCAAACTAGAAACATTGCGCATGGTTATCTGACACACTGGTCTCAGAAATGTCAATGGCTGCCTTTACAGTCAAACCAGGGGTGAAATGCTCTGAAGTCTGCTACCAGTCCACTTTGCGTGCATGCGCACCACAGGCGCTAAGAAACAGTTTCTCAGTCTGCAAAGGTAAGTAGAATGGGGGGAGGGGGAGGGAGACAGCTGTGCCGCGCGATTTACATTCGCCAAAAAGCAGAATTTTCTGCTTTCTAGCGAATATAAATTGCGCGGCACAGCTCATTATCGCACAGCTGATCATCGGAAACTTTTTAAAAAACCCTTTAAAGCATTTTTACTACCTATTCGCCCGAACTGGTAGTAGAAAAATGCTGAAAAAAGTTTTTTAAAAGTTCCGATGATCTGCTGTGCAACTATCAGCTGTGCTGCGTGATTTCTAGCGAATATAAATTGCGTGGCACAGCTGATTGTCACACAGCTGACAACCGGTTTGGGTGAACCGGTAGCATTTTTTACTACCGGTTTGGGTGAACCGGTAGCATTTTTTACTACCGGTTTGGGTGAACCGGTAGCATTTTTTACTACCAGTTTGGGTGAACCGGAAGCATTTTTTACTACCGGTTTGGGTGAACCGGTAGCATTTTTTACTACCGGTTTGGGTGAACCGGTAGCATTTTTTACTACCGGTTTGGGTGAACCGGTAGCATTTTTTACTAATGGTTTGGGTGAACCGGAAGCATTTTTTACTACCGGTTTGGGTGAACCGGTAGCATTTTTTACTACCGGTTTGGGTGAACCGGTAGCATTTTTTACTACCGGTTTGGGTGAACCGGTAGCATTTTTTACTACCGGTTTGGGTGAACCGGTAGCATTTTTTACTACCGGTTTGGGTGACCCGTTAGCATTTTTTTACTACTGGTTCGGCCAAACCAGCAGCATTTCACCCAAGCCAACATCTTGGTTTTCAGTGCTTAAGAACTGAGATGCTATCAACCTTGGCCCGTTTCTCACGTTGGGTATTACGCATGTAAATCATCCCAAACATTGAATGATTTGCCAAGAAACTGGCCATATCTAAATTGCTTTGGGGAAACTGGCCTTAATGGGTACTCATGTAAGGCCCTGGATTCGAACTCTGAGAGGGAGATTCTTTGCAGCAATACCATCTCAGGATTTCTGGCTCTCCTCTGAAGGGGATTTTTTGGGGGGGTGGGAGGGGAAGGCTGCCTCTGATCCAGCTGCAGCCTGCCTATCAGCTCCCACAGCTATGCGAATGCCTCCAAAATGGAAAGCAGAGCAAGCACAACATCTGTAGCACAGATGCTGTGTAGCAGCACCGATGGCCATGAAAAGCAGCATTCTACTTCCTTGCGGAGGTCTTCTGGGATATTCTCACCTTCTTCCTAGTGACTGGTGAAAGGCCTCCCTGGCAGTGCTGCCCGCTTGCAGGTAAGGCAAGAAGTGGAAAGTGCAGAAGGTAGAGAGGAGGAGGAAGAGGAATTTCTTCATCCTCTACAGTAGGGGTGTCAAACTCAAGGCCCGCGGGCCAGATCTGACCCACAGGGTGCTTTACCTTGTCCCTTTCTCCTTTCCTGTCCCTTCTTGCATGCTCAAATGCAAAAGGGGAAACATTTCTCCTTTTGTTTCGTTTTTAGTTTGTTTTGATAGCCCTCTGCCAGCAAAAATGGAGCTCAGGGAGGGCACACTCTGTTTTCAGCCGTGATGGCCTCCTGCAAACCTCTGCCAGCAAAAGCGAGGTATGGGGAGGCCACGCATGACCCCCGAGCTCCATTTTCACTGGCAGAGGCACCGTGAGCTGGTCTTTTGCTATTTCCAGGCTGGCCCCGCGAGCCAGATCTGACCCACAGGGTGCACACGGGGCCAGCCTGGAAATAGCAAAAGACCAGCTCACGGTGCCTCTGCCAGTGAAAATGGAGCTCGGGGGTCATGCATGGCCTCCCCATACCTCGCTTTTGCTGGCAGAGGTTTGCAGGAGGCCATTGCGGCTGAAAACAGAGTGTGCCCTCCCTGAGCTCCATTTTTGCTGGCAGAGGGCTATCAAAACAAACTAAAAACGAAACAAAAGGAGAAATGTTTCCCCTTTTGCATTTGAGCATGCAAGAAGGGACAGGAAAGGAGAAAGGGACAAGGGAAAGACAAAGTAAAAAAAGGAATGATGGGAAGAGAGCAAGGAAGGAAAAATAAGGAAAGAGGAGAAGGAAGAAGAAAGGAGAAAGAAGAAGGAAGAAGGAAGAAAAAAGAAGAGAAGGAAGGAAGGAGATTATAATGAGAGTGAGTGAGGGTCTCAGGGAAGTCCAGTCTTAGAACTTGGCCACCACAGGTGCCCCTGACACGAGTAACGTCAAGCTGGCCACACCCACCCCGGCCCCCCATGGTCAAACACAACCCTGATGCAGTCCTCAATGAAATTGAGTTTGACACCGCTGCTCTACAGGGCCGCGTGAGTGTGGGGGAGAAGATGGCCATCCCTAAGGGCACATCTGGAGCTTTGTGGGTGTGGTCTGTCCTGGGTTTGGAAGCACAGCAGTGTGGGCCTGTGCCAAGTCTGAGATGGAGATGAACACGGCTCAAGTGTTCCACCCCAATTCCCCGAGAGAAAGATGCTTTCTCACCTGCATCTCCACTGTTAACTCTCCTTCTGGGGATGGCCTTGACCCGGGCAGGCAGAATGGAGTGAGGCTTGTCATATTCTGATGCAACGACAGAATAGGATCTTTGGAAAACGGTACGCTTTGCAAGGTCTGTGTCTGTAATAGGACTGGTCTCTAAACTGGAAGAAGAACAGAAGTGATTCCGATTTTCAAGCCATGTTGGCACTCCAAATACACACAAACATGTATAACCCAGAGAGCTTCTTTCAGTGTTCACTCGTCAGAGAATACCGTATTTTTCGGAGTACAAGATGCACCAGAGTATAAGATGCACCAGATTTTGAAGAGGCAAATTAAAAAAAAAAGTTTTTGCACTCTGCAGACCTCCCAAAAATGGCCTGTTTTTCACAAAAACGGGCCGGATTTTTTTCAAAAGAAAAGAAAAGAAAAGGGCATGAATAGCCTTTAGGAGGCTTGTAGAGTACTCTTGGGGGTGGGCCCCACAAAAACGAGCAAAAGATGGCCTGTTTTTTTGTGAAAACAGGTCTGTTTTTTATTTTAAAAAAGGGCATGCATAGCCTTTCGAAGGCTTATAGAGTGCTCCTGGGGGCTGGGGGGGGGGGAATTGAGCAAAAATCAGCCTGTTTTTCACTCATTTCTGCCCTCCCCAGCCCCCAGGAGCTCTCTGAAAGCCTCCTACAGGCTCTGCACGGCCATTTTTGTGAAGGGGGCGGGGTTTTGGAAGGCAAAAAAATGCTATATTCAGTGTATAAGACACACTCAAGATTTTCAGCCTCTTTTTTGAGGGAAAAAATACAGTATGTAATTCTAATGATAAACTATAAGCAGATATTAGGAGGGAAGAATAAACATTCACCATTAGGTAATTACACAGATAACCATCCATGTTCCCACAATCAATGTCTCTTCCTTTAGAAAAGTGCTGCATTGGGTTTTGCCTGCCTAGTGTGCATTTGAGTATTTTAGAGCAGAACGTAAAAGTCATCCAGACGGACACAACCAAATGCTTTATTTAGGATGATGTGAGTCCTTTTCCACGATCAGGCACTGAATTATTATTCTTTCAATAAAATTTTCTGGTTGAAAATTGGTATGGTGACAATTAGTGCACAAACTCAAGCTTGAATCCTGTTCAGCTCAGGATTGCCTTCCTTTCAAATAAATATGGCAGCATTTAGCAATAGCAACAGCATTTAGACTTGTATATCATTTCACAAAGCTTTACAGCCCTCTCAGTTTACAGAGTCAGCAGATAATCTGCGTTCCTATTTTACCAACCTCGGAAGGCTGAGTCAGCCTTCAGCTGGTCAGGATCGAACTGCTGACAGTTGGCAGAGTTAGCCTGCAGTACTGCATTCTAACCACCACGCCACCCTGGCTCTTAGAAGTAGATCAGCATATGTTAATATCAGAATGGAGTACCTTGGTGGCATGGATTTCATGTTGCTTTCTGGCTCCTCAAATACATTAGGACTGGCATCCGGAGTAACAGATATATAAGGCGCAGGCACTGACGTTGAACGCAAATATCTCATCTCATCTTGAAAGAGGTTCTCATCTTGATAGCCCACAAAGTTTTCGTGATGATGCCTGACCCCAAAAAATAACAGTAATGCACATCGGTAAAATCAAATGTTTATATCCGTGGGGTGTCAGATGAGGAGTCGGCGTGGGGGTCAGGGTCAGCATCAAGGCAACCTGAGAGCTCTGATGGGGAAGAGAGAATGGAGCTGGCAGACAGAGACAGAGACGGAGCCTGGGCTGTCCGTCAGCCCTCAGAGGGAGAGTCAACAGTCCCAAGGTCTAGAGGTGGCTGATGAGGAAGAGGAGGAACAGCTGGGTCCAGTGCCTGACGCGCCAACGGCAAAGGAGAGGAGAGCAGTGGAAATCCGTGGGCTGATCCTTGGGAAGGAAGAGCAACCACTGCTAGCAAATGTCCACCCTACCTCTGGGGATAAAAGGCAGGGGGTGGAGATGAATAGATGTGGCAGACAACTATTTATCTCCCTTGCCAGACAGACTTGTTAGCCGGCGATATTTACCCTGAAGGGAACTCAATTCGGTGAAGTGGAATCCAAGCTGAAATAATAATGATGAATTTGTGAAATAATAATGATGAATCTGTCTAGTAACCTAGAGAGAATTATTTTGCATCTCTTTAGGCTGGACTGAGTTAAAAAACTGAACCAGTCCAGTCAGAGGAGGCGTGGCTGGCAATTTGCATAACTCAGTCTCTAGGCTAATGGACAAAGTTAACCCATGCTTGGATTCCCCAAGCAGCGCACAGGAGAAGAGAAACTTTTTGCCGTGGCTGCTGGCGCTCCTGATAAAAGGAATCATTGCTTCAACTACAGAGGCTTTGTTGTGTTTGGGGAGCTTGGTCAGAACATTGGGAATACAAAGCCTTCCAGTGAGACAGAGGGGTTGACAAGAATATGAGAAAGATTAGAAACCCTTTTGGATTATATATAAAGGTTAATAATAGTAATAATAAAAAAGAATTAAGTTAGATTTAGTTAAGTCTTGATTACTAGGGGGAAAAATGATATGATGCAGGATATAGTCAAATAAAGGAGGGATAATGATAATAACGTGTGTGTGTGTGTGTGTATGTATGTATGTATGTACGTACGTACGTACGTACAATATAAGGAAATGAGATGTAAATTGTAAACAGCGATTTGGAAAGGATGGAAAATTTTGTTATTAAATATTATAGATGTTTAGCTGGAATAGGACATAAGGATTTAGTGTCATTGGAGGATTGTAATGTAATGTAATGCCAGTATGTGGCTATGTATTAAACCTTGGTATATTTTATGATGGACATTTAAACAACTATAGTCAAATGAAAATGGAGGTATGATGACGGTAATATGTATAAATATCGGAGTTAAAATACTTGAGTTAATATAAATTATGCTTGATGACTACGGAAGAGAAGCACGAAGGTTTTTTGAAACCAACTGATACACTTTCTACAGTATGTAAAAAAGGAAGATTTTATGTGTTATGTTTGTTTTGAAAATTAAAACTAAAAAAAAAACTAAAAAAAAAAGAATATGAGAAGGTCATCCTAGACTGGTATCCATAAAACCGCATGGCTGTCTTTATGTAGCACTTGGAGTCGAGATTAGCTCAAGGGGGAAACATCTTTCCAATTTGATTTAGTGATTCTCATAAACATGGACATTAAAAAAAACCAGCTCCATTGCTCTTACCTGGCTAATGTTTGAAGATAGAGGCAAGGCATTTTCACGGGGAAATCCTCAGAAATGCCTTCCTTGACGCTGGGAAGCTGGGACTGGAATGGCTTGGATGGGTGGTAGCACAAAATCGAGGGCTCAGCGGCGCTGCTCAAGGCCAGCAAGAACAGGGCATTCCCTTTGATCACTTGGTGGGCTTCCATGGTGGGCAAGGCACGGGGGGTCTTCACCTGCGTTGGCTTCCTTCTCGACTGTTTGACCTATAAAGAAATAAGTTGAGACCGGCTACCTGAGAGCAGAGCCCAAGTAGGCCTTTGGTACTCAAAAGTGGTCGTCTATATGTCTTGTGTGCTGAGATCTTCCCTCTCTGTCCACAAAGGATCTGCTTGTCTTGTGACCAGAGGTGGTATTCAGCCAGTTCTGACCGGTTCTGGGGAACCGGTAGCGGAAATTGTGAGTAGTTCGGAGAACCGGCAAACACCACCTCTGGCTGGCTATCTATTTGCTGCCTCCCGAGCCCCAGCTAATCGGCTGGGTCTTCTTCTGTTGCTCTGCACAGGAGAACAGAGCTGGAAAGTTGGTTAGTGGGCTGGGGAGGGAATGGAGATTTTACAGTATCCTTCCCCTGGAATGGGGTGGGAAGGGAATGGAGATTTTGAAGTATCCTTCCCTCAGAAGTGGAGAGGGAATAGGAATTTTGCAGTATCCTTCCCCTGTGACGCCCACCAAGCCACACTACGCCCACAGAACCGGTAGTAAAAACATTGAACCCCACCAACGCTTGTGACTCTGTGAAATGGCTCTTGGGCCAAGGGTCCTCTTTCTAAGGATCTGGACCCCCAGGGATGAGAGCGAGAATCCTAGATTTGGGCTGGAATCCTTAAAAGATCGCCCAGCAGGACCCAACTGGCTTGGGAGAAGCAAAGGAGATCTACCTTTTCCCTCGCTGCCGCCTGCTTTTCACGGAGGTATTTTTCTCGGCACCGATCACAGACAAGGTACCATGTGCTTCCTCCGACGCCACCGTCGCCACAGTTCCCGGCCCATCCTCCGCAAAAGTGTCCGATGCTGTTGTAGCCCTGTCCGTCTGCATACCGGCCACAACCTTAAAGCAAAGAAGGTCACTTTAGCATGCACAAGATGAGGGTCAGCCACCTGGGTGCAAGGAAGCTAGATTGAAACATTCCCTGAGAGCCACCCTCTTCAGCCTGGGTTTAATGCAAGAGGAAAAGGCCAAGGATGGCTCAAGTCAAGGCAAGGCTTAATGGTGAACTAACATGCCCGTGGGCACTTGCTTCCCTACTTTATACAGGTAGTCCTTGACTTACAACATTTTGTTTTCCTTGCACAGCACCTCATTTGGAAAATATTTACATGGCAGCTTTCCAAACTAGATAAGGTCTGTGGTCATAAATACGCCTTTGAAAGACTGTTTACCAGGCGTTTGCGGAATGTGAATGAGAGGGATTCATTTAATAAAAGGGGTTCTGCTTGGGACCAGGAATCTGCCTTATGCTTTTGGGGGAAGCCTAGGTCAGTACACAGCCCTCTTACCTGGATGTGCTTGTCTCATGTGATAGGTCACCGGATACGGGTGGGACTCCCCACACAATTCACATATGGTGTCTTTCTCCGGACGCTCCCCGGCAAGCTGAGCCATTTCCCCAAAGAGATTTCCCCGGGGTCTGGCCTCCACCTTCTCCTTCTTCTTCTTCTCCTTTTTGGACTTCTTGTTCTCTTTCTCGCTTTCTTTCTTCTTCAGCACCGCACAGGACCCAGGGCTCGGGAAGATCATGTTCTGGGAAGCTGCCTTGATGGTCGCCAGAGAAATGTCTTCCCAAAAAGCGACCAGGTGCTGCAGCGTTAACGGCAGAGGCGACTTGGTCTTCAGCGGCGGGTGGCCGGAGCTATCGAAGGGAGTTGCTTCAGACTTTCCGTCCTCGCAGCGTTCGTGAAGAGGCGGCTCTTTCAGCATCGACAAGACCTTGTTCTTGTTGATGCTCCCCATTTTGGAGATGTCCGGCCCGTGTGGGGATATGTTGAACATGTTGAGGGCGGAGGATATTTCCAGCGAGTGCCGGTTCTTCAGCTTGGTTTCCTTCTCTTCAGCCGGCGCCTGGCTGAGGTTGCTCCGGATGGGGGCGTGCTCTTTGGAAAGCTCAGGGTTGAACTTCAAAAAGGAGGAGCAGGCCATTGCGTCGTGGACAATGCCTTCGTGCCACAGGAAGGATGCAAAGACGGTCCTGGCACATTCGGCGACCGAAGGAGACATGGCTGGTTTGGCCGGCTCAACTGACCGGGCTCCTTCACCTTTAAACAGGCAGACTGACCTCTCCTTTTTGGGCCTGGCATGCCTGTTGGCGCACTTCCGGCCCGTTTTGGGAGATGCCCTTGTGTCCTGCTCCTCTCTCAGAGGGGCCTTCCCTATGCTGAAGTGAACTTTGTTCAAGCCCTCCTCCAGGCTGCTGCAATCAGAGTTGTTTTCCTCGCATATGGTGTTGGTCACGCTGTTCGTTTTCAGTGTGCTGGACGTGCACACCTCGACAACTTCGCTGTGAAGGTTTTCTTGCACCACGTGAGGAGAAGGGGCTCGGTTTTCTGTCTCGGCCCCAGATCTCCCTTCCTTGGGTGCCATTTTGGGCTTTGGCGAAGTGGATCTTCCCCGTATGGGTTCGGTGAGAGGCACCTTCTTTTTACGAAGGGTGTCCGGGTCCAGCGTGTAAGAATCCGATTTAGATCGCTCCCGAGGAGGGTCGAGCTTCGTCTTCACCGGGGTTGAGGGTTTCTGAGGAAGAAGGGGCTTCTCGTGAGGAGAAGATGACCTCCGAGAACCAGCGCCAGATGTGCAGGATTTCCCCGATGAGGCGGTCTTTGGAGAAGGGGCCCGAGTTCCCGGGCCTGGGGACTCGGCCCGAAGGGAAGGCGCTGTCCTCCCCTCAGATCTTAAGGTCTGAAGCGTGTTGTGATTTGGGGACAATGATCTGCTGTGGGAATCGGATCTCAGCTTGGCAGTGTCCGATTTCAGCATCAGAGACTCGCTGGCCGACAGGCTCTCTGTGTTCCGAGGCTTCTTCTGGTCGGCAACGGTGTGGCCCCAACGCCCGTCCGATTTAGGGGTCCTGCTTTCCCCCCGATATTTTAAGGCCACGTCTGCCTTCCCTGCTGGAGAAACTGATCTAGCAGCTGCAGTAAAATTCAGCCTGTCACCTGTACAATAAATGTTATAATTGGATTAATAAATGAAAGATTAGTTAAGCCAAACCTTACCATATTGACCCATCATAGAAATTCATTTCACAGTGTTCTCGCAACACCAGAAAACACACACAACTGCTACAGAGAAGTTTCCAGTACTATAGGGAAGAGAGAAAAATATTGACTAAATAGTATATTATAGTCAGATCCCCAAGCGAAACTCAGTTGTGCAAATTTTGAGCTCCTGTCTCTCAAAAACTGCTTCTTGGTACCAGTAACTGATCCAGAATTACTGTATTTTTCGGAATATAAGACACACCTTTTTTCTTCAAAAAAGAGGATGAAAATCTGGGTGCGTCTTATACACTAAATACAGCATTTTTTGGCCTCCCCAAACCCCAGCCCCTTCACCAAAATGGCCATGCATAGCCTTTAGGAGGCTTTCAGGGTGCTCCTGGAGGTTGGGGAGGGCAAAAACGAGTGAAAAATGAGGCATTTTTGCTCGTTTTTGCTCCCCTAGCCCCCAGGAGCACTCTACAAGCTCCCAAAGCCTATGCATGTCCTGTTTTTTGTGAAAAATGAGCCTGTTTTTGGCTCGTTTTTGCCCCCCCCCAGCCCCCAGGAGCACTTTGCAAGCCTCTCAAACTGTCTGCATGCCCCGTTTTTCACAAAAAAATGAAATGTGCAGAGCGTTTGGGAGGCCTGCAGAGTGCATTTTATTTTTTAAAAAATTTACCTCTTCAAAATCTTAATGCGTCTTATACCCTGGTGTGTCTTATACTCTGAAAAATATGGTACATGGTGGCAGAAGAGATCACAGCAGTAGGATTGGGAGACCAAGAGGGGATTGGAAGTCCCTTTCTATTTCCAAGACGCCCATCTGGATTTAGGAAACCTCTGATGACCAGTGGTCAAGCCTGCTCACATCTTAACAACACCGGCTACACATTCCAGGGCAGGAAAGGGAAGTGTCCTTTTCTCAAGCCAGGATGAACCCACTTATGGTCAAGAATTGGAGGTGATGTCTTAAGAACAGGGACATCACGGTGCACACTGGGAGGAGACAAAGGTGTCAGGGTTCTGACCGATGCCCTAATTAATGTTTGTCTGGAGCCAAGCTTTTGGCCTCTGACATGGGTTCTCTTGGCCCCCTTGCCTTCCTGTTTCAGAGAATCTGACCCAGAGAACTGGGGAGGCTTGCAGAATTATTGAGGGGGGAAATGAAGAGGTGGGGGGAGGTAAGAAAATGGCTTAACTGGAAGCTCCACAGATCTTTCAGCTTACTTTGGAATCCAATGCAGGACTGCTTTTTTAAGGCATCAGATTAAAAATGTTCCATAGTGTCCATGACAAAACAAAAATTCTGTGACCGTCAAAACCGCGCCCGACTAAACCGCGTCGCTGACGTCATCAACAGGGCGACAACAGCCAGCACGGAGAAAGAAGGGCGCTTTAAATAACGCTTTGAAAGCAAGCCGATTTAACTTAAGGTAAGGGTTAGGTTTAGGTTTAGGGTTATGTTTAGGGTTAGGGTTAGGTTAAGGGTTAGGGTTAGGTTAAGGGTTAGGGTTAGGTTAAGGGTTAGGGTTAGGTTAAGGGTTAGGATTAGGATTAGGTTTAGGGTTAGGTTAAGGTTTAGGTTTAGGGTTAGGTTTAGGATTAGGTTTAGGGGGGTTAGGTTTAGGTTTAGGGGTTAATTTTAGGTTTAGGGTTTACAGCGTGCTTCTGTCTCTGCGCTGTTGCCGCCCTGTTGATGATGTCAGCGACACGGTTTAGTCGAGCGCGGTTTTGTCGGTGAACCCAAAAATTCTATGGAGCTTCTCATTTGTCCAGGTCATGGTTGTCCCTAAGGTGCTTTTATTTTAAAGGAAACTGAAGCTTCTTCAGTTCTTGGATGAGAAGCAAAACATCTTAAAAGATAAATCAGAAAGTCCAGTTGGTTTTTAAAATAAAAGCACCTTTGGGAAGCATAGCTACAAGGTGTCTCTATGCATATTTTAATAAACACAAGAACTACAAGATGCTGAAAAGGTAAAAACAGTTATTTCAAGACATTAGGAAGCATTTTTTTAAATTCAGTAGTGACCTACCATATTTTTCGGAGTATAAGACGCACCTTTTTCCCTCAAAAAAGAGGCTGAAAATCTGGGTGGATCTTATACACTGAATACAGCATTTTTTCCTCCCGAAACCCCACCCCCTTTACCAAAATGGCCATGCATAGCTTTTAGAAGGCTTTCAGAGAGCTTCTGGGGGCTGGGGAGGGCAGAAATGAGCAAAAAACAGGTAGTTTTTTCCTCAATTCCCCCCCAAGCCCCCAGGAACCCTCTATAAGCCTCCATAATGCTATGCATGCTCCTTTTTTGGCGAAAAATGGCCCCGTTTTTGCAAAAAACAGGCCGTTTGATCGTTTTTGGTCCCCCCCCCACCAGGAGCACTCTACAAGCCTCCTAAGGACTATTCATGCCCCCTTTTTTTAAAAAAAAACAGGCCCGTTTTGGCAGGTTTGCAAAGTGCAAAATCCTTTTTTTGGGGGGGGGGCTCTTCAAAACCTTGGTGCATCTTATACTCTGGTGCGTCTTATACTCTGGTGCGTCTTATACTCCGAAAAATATGATACATATCCTATCAAAGCAGGAATTTGCCAAAAAGATTTACAAGAGTTACGCTATTCGGTGCTGATATTATTAAGCGGTTCTTAATATGTTAAAGATGGCTTCGTTGCCAGTCAGCCACGTTCAAAATGATTTGCAGGAAAGATATTGTACAATTTAAAATTAAAAGAAGCATGTTATCAAGTAGCGAAAGACAGTTCTCTATTTGACTCCACTCTGTTCAGCAGCTGCTATTGAACAATTAAATCAGACTATAAAGAGAGAGTGCCCGGATTCATTTATAGCAAAGGCTAAGAGGACATAGCAAACCATTCAGACTCTTATTATGTCCATTCAAGGTGGGACACAACTAGATAAGAAATTTCTACGGAGATTCTCAGTCATCCAGGTCATAGTTGTCCCAAAGGTACTTTTTCAAGAGGCAACTGGACTCTCCTATTTTTCTTTGAAGACGTTTCGCTTCTCATCCAAGAAGCTTCTTCTGCTCTGACTGGAGGGAGGGGAATGGAAGAATTTATTCTCCTTGCAGACAGCTGGTCATTTGCATTCTTTTTAGAGAGTCACTGAGGCCACTTGGAGGTTTGTCTGTGTCCCGCAAATGACCAGCTCTGAGTATAAAGTATAAATCCTTCCATTCCCCTCCTTCCAGTCAGTATAAATCCTGAGTATAAATCCTTCCATTCCCCTCCTTCCAGTCAGAGCTGAAGAAGCTTCTTGGATGAGAAGCGAAACGTCTTCGAAGAAAAACAGGGAAGTCCAGTTGCCTGTTGGAAAAAGCACCTTTGGGACAACTAGACAAGAAGTGTTTCTTCACATCCTTTGGGTTTGCACAGGTGTGCGGACTATTGTGTTTGGGCGTTAAAATCGCAGAGGCCCGTGCTGCTGATAGTTGGAACACCTCTCCTGTACAGCAGAAGCCACGGTCTGACATGTCAGCCAAGCCACTCTTGAGCCTACACAGAAGCGTTTTGGAGCTGAATGGAATGAGATGGACTGGCAGGAAAAAAACACCTCGCGTCCCGGGACAGAGGGGCCCCCTTCTGAGCAAGCGTGTCCAGCAGCATGCATACCCACCCTGCAGCTTGTATGAGAGAGATGAGAGAGCGGAGGCAGGCACGGGAGCATCGCTACTTTGGTCAATGCGCTCACGACAAGCAAGGCCGCGGGGTGGAGTTTCTAGAGGGGAAGACAGTGGCACACAAGGAGCACAGATTGAAAGGGGAAAAGAAAAGACAAGTAAAACCAGCAAAGCAAAGCAAAGCAAAACCAGAGCCGGATATATATATTTATTTATTTTCTGGGACCAAAATTCAACACACTTTCATTCACCGTTTAAGAGCCGTTCTAGAAGCCTCAAACAATAAATTTAGAATTTAGAATAACTGAGTTGGAAGGGACCTTGGAAGTCTTCTAATCCGACCCAATAGCAATAGCAATAACAGTAGACTTATATACCGCTTCATAGGGCTTTCAGCCCTCTCTAAGCGGTTTACAGAGTCAGCATATTGCCCCCAACAACAATCCGGGTCCTCATTTTACCCACCTCGGAAGGATGGAAGGCTGAGTCAACCCTGAGCCGGTGAGATTTGAACCGCTGAACTGCTGATCTAGCAGTCAGCCTGCAGTGCTGTATTTAACCACTGCGCCACCTTGGGTCCTTGACCCCCCTGTTCAGGCAGGAAACGCTATACTATTTCAAACAAATGGTTGTCCAATCTCTTCTTTAAAACTCCCACTATTGGAACATTCACAATTTCTGGAGGCAGGTTGTTCCACTGGTTAATTGATCTAACTGTCAAGAAAATTTCTTCTTAGTTCTAGGTTGCTTCTCTCCTTGATTAGCTTTCATTCATTGCTTTTTATCCTGCCCCTCAGGTGCTTTGGACAATAGCTTGACTCCCTCTACTTTGTGCCAGCCCCTGAAACACTGCTATCATGTCACCCCTAGTCCTCCTTTTCATCAAACTAAGCACCCCCAATTCCAGCAACTGTTCTTTGTATGTTTTAGCCTCCGGTCCCCTAATCATCTCTGTTGCTCTTCTCTGCACTCTTTCTAGAGTCTCAATATCTTTTTTACATCTAGTGTGGTTTCTCAACAGGGCATTATGGAAAAGCAAGCCCGATTTTTAGAGCAGCAGCAAATATTTCAGGAGTCTTTAGCAATGGCTCAGTACATAATGCAGACTTTTACACAATTTTCCCTGTGTCCTTTTATTGGTAAATTCTGGGAAAGACCATATAGCCTAGTATTATTCTGAATATTTTCTGTTTTGCCTTTAGGCAGGAATGCTGTTGTCTTACGGAGTAAGAAAAAAAAAACAATTAAACATGCAAAACATTAATTGTACGACAATCATCTGTTCTTTTGAAGTAGGGTCAGCTGCTTCTGTACATTTGCCTTTTAGATCCTTCCAGGCCAGTCCTGCTCTCTGTGACCTGGGCAAAGAGTGAGAGGACATCCAGAAAGAAAAATGTTCATCTCTGCTAATGGAACAGGAACAGGAACAGGAACAAGGGAACTAAGGCTTTGGGTTTCCACAAGAGATTCACGTGACCCTTTTTAATATTTTCCAACACATTTCTGAGTTCTTCTGTGTTTGCCTAAACTACAACCTTCTGTAGATCAGGGAGGGGACCGATCTTACTTGCCCAAATGTCAAAATGAAAGAACTGCTGAATTTTCTAGCAGCTACTCTGCACTCTGCACCACCGTCCTTGTCTTTTAACAAATGTCCTTTTGTGGTTCCTTCCGATTCGGAACTCGTGTGAGTAGGAAGTGCTGTAAAGATAAGTAAAGCTGCTTCGGAGGCACTAAAGGATCCTCTGGTTAGAGTTTGACTCAGGATGTGCAAGCAGTAGGGACTTCTCAATCACAACCATTCTGGATACAAAGTCCTACTTTACAGTACAGGTAGTCCTTGACTTATGACCACGCTTGAGCCTCCAATGCCTATTGCTACGCAAGAACAGTTGCTAAATGGGTTTTGCTCCATTTGACGACCTTTCTTGCCACGGTTGTTAAGTGAGTCCTTGCGGCTGTTCAATTGGTAACGCACTTGTTACGTGAATCTGGCTTCTCCCATTGACTTTCTGCTTATCAGAAAGTCGCCAAAGGTGATCACACGGCACTGGGATGTTGTAACCGTCATAAATACATGTCAATTGTCAAGCACTGGATTTTGACAGTGTGACCAGGGGGATGCTGTGATGGTCGTGTGTTAGTCACTTTCTCCAGTGCCATTGTAAACTTAGAATGGTCACTAAACAAATGGTTATAAGGAATCCTTGGTGCTCTCTGAGCTAGCTTAGCGCTAGCAATAGCACTTAGACTTATATATCGCTTCATATTGCTTTGCAGCCCTCTCTAAGCCGTTTACAGAGTCAGCCTCTTGCCCCCAACAATCTGGGTCCTCATTTGACCCACCTTGGAAGGACGGAAGGCTGAGTCAACCTTGAGCCTGGTGAGATTTGAACTGTCAAACTGCAGCAGCCAGCGGTCAGCAGAAGTAGCCTGCAGTACTGCACTCTAATCACTGTGCCACCGTGGCTCTTACTAACACTGATGATGTTACCTAGTTAGGGTAATGAAACATCTGCAAGAAAACAAGCAAGCTCTGAGAGCACCAAGGACCTCTCATTTCATCCCTGAGCTACAAATACTCTCCTTTATTGGAATGGCTGTAAGTCAAGGACTATGTATATTCAGATATCTGTAACGTTTTCCCCACAGTGCAGAGCATATGGGTGGGTGAGAAGGAGAAGACAGCAGCCAGCTTTCTCTAAAGAAGGGATTGGGTCTACAGCGAGAGTAAAGATTAAACCACAAATGCTTGAGTCTAAAACATTAACCCAAATAAATGCACTGGGATTTCCTTACACATATTGTAAACATGTACAGGAAGAGCTAAACTGTCACCGGGCACAGTTCCTGCTACAGAAGAGAAAATGCTACTCTTCTTTTGATCATCACATAATACTCTCTTCACATAAAGTGCTCATCGGTCCATGGCAAAAACAAACCAGAAATATTCAAAGTGTATTTAAGGGCTGGTGTTGCATTTTCTCCCAGTTAAAGTGACAGGGGAAAGGAAAGAGTTTCTTAGACAGAAAAGGATTTCTGTGCTTCCCCTGATCCCATTCATTTTCAGCTAAGTTTATAAAAACCGTATCTTTTTTTTTTCAAAACCACATGCAAAGACATATTTAACGTATCTTATACTTTAGCTTTCAGCTGTGCAAGAATACAGGGAAAAAGGACTAAAAAAGTAAATAAGAGTTTGATTTCCTTTTCAAAGCAGTTGAAAGGTGTATATATGTGAGTGAGTGTGTGTGTGTGTGTAAAATTTCCACAAGTCTTGTAAGCATGGAAATTATTTCCTTAATGCTTCTATTAGGCCTCTACCAAACTACAGCTGTTTCTTGCAATGTGATCAATAATTTGCTATTACATGAGCTATCCATAAGTCGGATTAGGTATTCCCATCAATGCAACAGGACACAAAAGCTATATAAGTTTATATAAGTTATATGTTTGAGGGCCAAAGTTAAGAAGAGGCAAATAAGAAATAGGGGGTAAGATTTCTTAAGCTGAAATGTTTTCCTTTCCTTTTTATTCTATTTCCTTTCTCTTCTAAAGCTGTATCATCTTGTCAGAAATGCTCACAATACTCTTATTGTGAATGAAGACTCCATGAGAATCATATAAACTGAACCAGTGGACAGCACAAATCAGAATTTGCAGGTCACTTGCACATGGAGCAAGCCAAACAAATTAAATTAAATTCTTCTAAGATTGAATTGCTTTTTATCAGTAAACAGTCAGCATACTCTTGGTAGCTTTCCTGGATGGATTCACAGGTGGTCTGTGATCTTGGGAGTTATGCTGGAGTAAATCTTAATACTATGGCCTCAGACTGGAAGCAGAATTATCATCACCCAATATTTTAAGAAGATATAGCACTAGAAAGCTAAGGAAGTACCCCTTGACTCAGAAGTTTTACGTGCTGTCAAGTAATTTTCTGTTACAAATGGATAGTTTGGCATCATAATTCACTTTCATTTCCACCTATAGCTCTAATAAAAAGAGAATTGGGCACAGATTTGAAGATATTCAAAGTTTCTACTTCAGATCTGCGTAAGATTTCAGATACACAATGATTAAAATCCATTGTGTTGGCTCCGTGTTGTATTTCAAGAAGGGGAACTACTATCCTTTCCATATAGATCTTTTGAAGAGAAGAGGGGGAAAAATAACCTTCTGCTCTGAGCATTAATGAGGATTTTAAGCAAACTGATCCATTCACTTGTAAACAAAAAAGTCTAATCAATACCAAGGCAATCAGCAGAGCATCCTTGATGCCCAAAAGTGTTAGCTGGCTCATTAATTGCACATGTACTATTATTTTTGGGGGGGGGCTGAGGGTTGTTTTTAAACTATCTACTGAGGAATCCAAAAACCTAAACCTAGAGACTTGTCACATCCCTTATACCAAGGGTGTCAAACTCACGTCGTCATGTGACGTATCACAACTTTTCCTCCCTTCGCTAAATGAGGCAAGGGTGTGGCCAGTGTGTGACGCATCCGGGCCGTGAGTTTCAGAGCCCAGCTTTATACCCTCTGATGAAGCCAAGGAGGACAGAAGGGATCCACGTAACCAAACATGATCCTCTATTTTCTCTTACTTATGGATTCTCTTTCCTGTGTTATCACTTTGGAAATGCTTCCTGAGGTTTATTTCCACTAAGTGGCCAAAGTCTCCAGAAATAATGGGTGGTAAGCAGTACACTTGGGAATCTTATGAGTCAAGAAGAGGATTCGAACTACTCGGTCTCAACAGCTAGCCCAATGGCACTTCTACTGATCTCTGCAGGTCCTTGAACTTCAAAGGGATGTCACCTGTGGTTTCCTTTAGCCATAAAACCAGAAACCGACATGAGGAAAACTTTGGAAGGAAGAATTTGTGTGGACTAATTAAAAACGGATGTGCTGTTCTCGAGGTTGAACCCAATTGGTAAGTTTAAAGTTTTTTACTTCTGTAGCGTTTCTTCTTCTGAGGATTTTCCCTTTTGTCACCTTCAGTGGAAGAAGGCCATCTTGTTTAAGGATTGGACAGAACAGTTAAATTTCTGGTCCTCCGATTAAAAATTAAAAGGAATTATACCACATGTTTAACAGAGAAGATTAAGAACTCTCTGAAAACAGGCAAAAGTCAAAGTTTTAATGTGGTCTTACTCTGAAGGACCAGGATTGAATTCCTTTCTATTATATATAGAAAAATGAGTGGAACACACAGCTTGAACATTAACCTATCAGCATTAATCCCGATAAGGTCAATGAACAACTTTTAGGGACTCTATTCTCAACCCTTACTACCCTCCCGGCCTTTCATAAAGCCTTCAAGACCTGGCTGTTCCGGCAGGCCTGGGGCTGTTGACGTATCCAGCCCCGCTTTAATTATGAATGTTGTTGTAATTTTAAACTGTTGTAATGTCTTATTTATCCCCCTCCCTTTTTATTGTAAGCTGCCCGGAGTCCTCTGGGAGTGGGCGGCATACAAAACTAATAAACTAAACTAAACTAATAAACTAACTTTTATGGAATTCTATTATGGAACAAAATGGAATATGAAGACAAGATCTTATAGAATTTAGTGAAACTCCCACAGTATTATGAAGAAAGTAAGAAAAAAGAATCAATTAGTGATCATCTTTGAGATCAATGTTTTGATATCAAAGTATTGCCTTCATTCACCAATGCTTCAGTTTAAACCATAGCTGGATAATAACTGCAACAAACTCGTACACCAATGTTCAAGATGTAACAATACTTACGAGAAATTTCAACTCTTAGAAATATTATATGATTTGAGAATTCTTTCACTGAATTAAACTCACATTATTATTATTATTATTATTATTATTATTATTATTATTATTATTATTATTATTTACAAATACTTCTGTAAGCGCACTATCCATGCCACAGATCATAAACAAAAGGCCAGGGTGGCAATCCCTACTAATTATAGGTAAACCTCCCATTTGGTTCCATGTGATGGAAAGTCAACACATAGCGGCAAAGAAAAGTGAAGGTGATAAGCAGCGGATAGGCAACTGAGGTGGTGATAGCAATGGCGCAGCTTCGAAACGGACAGATGAGGCAGGAAAGGCTGACGGACTTACTCTGAAGCTGTGGCGGAGGTTGCTGGAAGGGAAGGGACTGTCCAAACACAAATGGGCTGTGGATTAGGGAAGAGGGAGGATTTGCAGCTTGATCAAAGATGGAAGGAGCTGGGAGACTAGGCCGTGACTGAATGGAATTCAAAAGGGCGCTCAGATGGTCACCTGCAGTGGGCAAAACAGTTAGAACTACAACCTGTTACCTTCAAAGAGGGCAATCAAACGTTCATTTGAGACCAGTGAGATCTGCTGCGACTTGTAATTAAGATCTATTCTACTCACAAGGAATATAGTACAAGATGACGCAGCGGTTAACAGATGTTTGGTGGAATTGTGAGCAGCATTGACCAAATATCTTTGCAAAAACCAAAACATACAGAGATTATTAGAAGCGTGTTTCATCAAACATTTTTCCAATAGTCTTCCTTTTATAAGTTAAGAACAAGATTGTAGCTGACCTTGGAACAAGCCCACTATGAGTGTCTGAACAAAGACTTTGGAACTCAAAAACAAATAAATAGCCAATGGGAGGAAGAAAAACAAACTAGATATAAATTTATTTAGAATATATAAAGCAGAGACAATGGTAGTTCCTATTATGAAGAGTACCCCAATTTACCCCATATCCCACCCTGTTCCATCTCATCAGGCTGGTGTCTACTCTCTTGATGGCTCCTAAGTTGTCCCTGGAGAATATCTGGAGGAGGAGGGGGGTGGTATGAACCTCCTATGCTAGTGCCATGAGTTTTATGGTATGGCAATCATAGTTTAATACTCACATTTCAAGCAGATATTCAAATGACAGAGAGTGCCCTCCCTTTTGTGCAGCTGAGAATGCTGAACAGCTGTGATCTGTTTCAAATGTATTATTAGCAGTATATATTTTCAAATAATTTTCATGAGTTTCTCCTTAGAAAATAAGATTTCCATAGACTATTGATCATTCTGAAGGCAGAGGACCTTGAAAATCTGCCCCGTTTGATTTCAAACAGGAAATATTTTGAACTTGCCTAAATGGACTCATAGAGAGGGCTCTACGTTTGCCAATATTAACTAACATTTTTTTAAAAAAAATAAACAGTCCCTGTTTGCTAATAATTCCATGGATATAGGTCTATGGAGATTCTCAATCATTCAGGTCACAGTTGTCCCAAAGATGGTTTTTTTTAAAAGGCAACTGGACTTTCTCGATGCTTCCTTTGAAAATGTTTCACTTCTCACCTAAGAAACTTCTTTAGTTCTGAAGAACTAAAGTGTAGGAGATTGCTGAAGAACTGAAGAAACTTCTTGGATGCGAAGCGAAACATTTTCAAAGAAAATACCAAGAAAGTCCAAATGCCCTTTGGAGAAAAAAAACCCCTTTGGGACAAATTCCATAGAAAGAATCTGCAATCAGAATTAAATGTCAAGCAAGAGGCACTCTCTTCACCTATAGAAAGTCCCCTGAATTTTTCAACTTTCCTACTGCTGACCTCCAGAGTCTCTGACGTAGCCAGCCTATCCCGGAGCGGCATATTTCAAAGATAATTTTAATGACACCTCATTCAAATTTCCAAAGTTGTCCACAAGTTACGGTGACACTTTTCTATCAAGGAGGTAGAATCTTGTTGCAGAAAGCTTCTTTTCTATGCACTTATTTGTGACTTCACCTATTATACTAAATCATTTTATTATTGGAATTTTTTAAACTTACTTTAATGCCGATTGCACATTTGGCATATTTCTGTTAATAATCATTTTTGTTTCTTAATTTTCAATCCAACATAAATTGGGTATAAAAAAGGTTTCTGGAGAAGAGATATGCAAATTGCCTTCATCTTGGTAAATCTTAATTCTTATTCAAATGTTACTTTATCATGGGGAGATTCCTGATAGAAGGCCCCATTCATCTTCTCTAGCAATACTTACATGTACACTGAATAGAATAGAATAACAGAGTGGGAAGGGACATTGGAGGTCTTCTAGTCCAACCTCCTGCTTAGGCAGGATACCCTACACCACTTCAGACAAATGGTTATTTAACATCTTCTTAAAAACTTCCAGTGTTGGAGCATTCACAACTTCTGGAGGCAAGTTGTCCCACTGATTAATTGTTCTAACTGTCAGGAAATTTCTCCTTAGTTCAAAGTTTCTTTTCTCCTTGGTTAGTTTCCCTCCATTGCTTCTTGTCCTGCCCTCAGGTGCTTTGGAGAACAGCTTGACTCCCTCTTCTTTGTGGCAGCCCCTGAGATATTGGAAGACTGCTATCATGTCTCTCCTAGTCCTTCTTTTCATTAAACTAGACATACCCAGTTCTTGCAACCGTTCTTCATATGTTTTAGCCTCCAATCCCCTAATCATCTTTGTTGTTCTTCTCTGCACTCTTTCTGAAGAGTGAATAAAATAATATGTCTAAACATTCAATCCAGTGGATAAAGAGACTTCTAATAACATTACAATACATCAAAATCACCCCTCTTGAAATGAGGAATAATCTTGCAGATTCCAAAAACCTCTCAAAAAGATCTCCCATTAACACCTAAAAAAGATTTCCTAATGAAAAACCATCTCCTTCTTAGAAGATCAGTTATAGGAAGGTGCCAAAATCAGTGCTCTGCATTCTATTTGTGAAATGATACCTCCTTGCGTAGGCTGAAGAAATGCTATCTGAATTATTAGGTGGATTTACTCAGTTATTTTTGAGAGATGAATGCCTAAAAGACACAAGGAGAATCTTATTGACGTGGAAAAAAATGAGAACCCTAAATTAATCCAATTCGTATTTTGAAAATCTCACTTGAATGGATAAATTTGGAGAACAAGATACCATGAAAATTTGGAGAACAAGATCCATGATAAGAATGATTCATGATTATCCACGTGAAAGCTGTGAAAGTCCTTCATTGCAATTCTGAACATTGCCAGGGTCGAATTTTAGTCAAAGGCACTGATGATATTACTTCATTTGGTAAGAAAATGTTTCCAAGAAAACAACCAAGCTCAGAGAACACACCAAGGACCCCACAGGAAAAAGGAAAATTCTGCTTTAGCAACAGATACCCAATTCGCTGCCTAAAACTAGAAACAGGAAAGTCATTCAATGCTGCTGTCTTCAGGAGCCCACCCATGCGGAGAGAAATGTCCTAACACTGAAAGCAAGGAAAAGAAGTGTGCTAGTTTTGCCTCAAAACAGAAATGAGTAATTTGGGAAGACCTCAGCCACGAGTCTCCCTAACCGATCAACCCTATCCCCATGCTGGTGAGATAGGGAGGAGAACATATGAGTAAAATCAAGAGAGCTGGTTTGATCTTTGAAAAACGTTCTAAGAAACCTATCTTCTTGTCTTCTTTCACTATATATTGCCTCTGTATGTATGCTCCAGCATAACTCTGGAATGCCTCGAGCAATTTCAACCAAACTTGGTACACAGATGACTTACTCTCTGGAGAAAAATTCTGTGGGTGGTAAGACATCCCTAACACCCCTCGGATTGTGTGTTCTGTTAAGATACAGCCTGTTGTGCCTTAAAATGGTTTCTATTGTACTGCCATAAAATGGCGTCTAATGTGCAGCGCAGTGGAGTTGCCATGGTAACAGCTTCACAGTACTCCACAAGGGCTCCCTCTGGTAAGGGGGAAAATCCAGCATTAGAAATTACGTTTGGTCCGGACATTTCCCCCCTTATAAATAAATAAATATCCAGGCAACGCCGAGTTATCGGCTAGTATTATATATAATATAGAGTAACATATACCTATCACTTCAGTAGACTGACTTGTTTTTGGAAGCTGACCTTCAAAGTTCAAGTTCAAAAATGGAGTGGTTATTCTAAGCCCCATCTTTCTGCTGGACTAAAGGAGATGATAGGAAGAGGGCTGAATGTTTGCACTGTGAGAAATCAGAAACAGATTTCAAGCGGATTTGCAAAATTAGTTTGTCTGTAAGGAGAGGTCAGGGAAGGGTATATAAACTGCTTTTTCAGTGCAATGTGCCAGTTCTTTCTCCAAGAATTTCTTGGGTCACTATAACGATGGGATGAGGGTCATATCTTTCAAATGATGTGTAGCCGCATCCATTTTTCAGTATATTTAGGTACAGTAAGGTCAAGGACACAACTACATAAAGGATTTTCATGTTTTGGTGTTATACAGAAGCTCAAATAAAATAAAATAAAAAACCCAACTAGACAAGAAAAAGAAATGAGTCAAGAAGATGTATAACATTAATGGACACCCGTCCATTGCAAAAATACCCTGGATAAGCCCAATCAAAATATTTTTTTTAAAAAAAAGATGTTATGAATTAATGTAGTGGCAGGGAATCCAGAAAAGAGGACCATACATTCTTGGTGTTTCTCTATTATACAAAAAATAAGAAAATATTTAAAAAATAAACTTCTTAATATTTTGGTCTACGTCCAGCTACTCCGTCAAAGAAGTTAACCATAGATTTAAAGAAAGAAAAAAACCTGATTAGCATAGCAAGCACAGGAAGATAAATTTCTAGTTATAGAAAAACTAAATTTATGATCCAGTAAACATTCTACTCTTTTAGACTGTTACTCATTTTAAATTTTGTGTTCTCAAGCTCTACACTGCATTCATGGGCACTGGATATACTACTCCGATTTGATAAATCTAGCTACTAAAAATGGCCCAAGATATGTTAACACTTGGCACCACTAATATGTAGCAATCAGTTGGAATCAACAGTCTCTTCTGCAGACAACTGGAGGAAGCGTTTTATCCAGTTTTCATTGGAAAGCAGTGAAACACCCAGATCCCGCCTTAAAATGCCCCCTTTTAAATGAGTGGCAGAACAGATAAGACTGGCCTTGTGGCTCTGGGATATCAGTGCTCAAAGTCAGCAGTTCAAGAAAGGCCCATTCATGGGAGCAGAGGGGGGGGGGTGTGATTGGCTCCTCCATGCCAAAGTATGTTTTCCCCAGAAAGTACAATTTGTCAGTCCTGGATTGGGAATGCTTGCAATTCCGGGAAGGGGGGGGAAGGTAAGAGAGGGAGGGAGGGTGAGGGTGAGAGACAGGGAGGGAGGGAGAGAGGGAGAGAGAGATCCCACATGAAGAAACATGGGGGAGGGGAGTTTTAAAACATTCCAGATTTTCTGAAGTAAATGCAGGCTGTAAAGTAGAAGAAACATCTGTATGAATAAACTGAACTTTAAAATGTTTTGTACGGCATTTATATTGAATGACTGTGTCGCCTTGGTGAGATGGGTTGCATAGAACACAATGTAGATAGATAGATAGATAGATAGATAGATAGATAGATAGATAGATAGATAGATAGATAGATGGATGGATGGATGGATGGATGGATGGATGGATGGATGGATGGATGGATGGATGAAAGGAAGGAAGGGAGGGAGGGAGAGAGGGAGGAAGGAAAGAGAAAGAAAGAAAAGGAAGGAAAGAAAGAAAATAAAGATGAGTAGATAAATGCTTAATGTTTTATATGATTTTCTTGTTGATGCCACTCCAAGAAAGAGTGAAGAGTAGTCTTCTGTTTTGATTTAGCCATTGGAATCAAAGCTATTTATTTATTTATTTTCACATTGCTCAAATCAATATTCTCTCTCTCCTGAAGAAGCTGGAGGCAGAACATAAAATACTTCCTCCTTTCGGTTCTCCATTAAAAACAATCCTGTGCAATAGGTTGAGGTGACAAAGAGACCAGTCAGGATTACCCTATAGTTGAGGGCAGAATTGAATTATAGTTCGTTATTTTACAATTAAAGATCCATCGGAATAAACATGTTTTTCAAAGAAGGCGCAAACTCTTCTTACAGTCAAGCTCAAGTTCCTAGTAACTCAGGGGCACCTTCCTGTGGGTTTCAGCGCGAAGTTCTAGGAGGGGCTTATTTCTAGTTCTAATCTAGAGCCCTGACATCTCCTGCTAGCCTTCCATCCGAATACTAACCAGTTCCAGTGTTGTTGCTCAACTTTCAGCATCAACCGTGACCAGCTAGAGCAGGGGTAGTCAACCTTTTTATACCTACCGCCCAGAGATGGGTTCCTACCAGTTCGCACCTATTTGGTAGAACCGGTTCGTCAAATCTACCGAACCGGTTAGAAGAGGTTCCACCAGTGGACCCGGAAAGCAGGCCACACCTACAGAAGAGGTTCCAAAATTTTTTGAAACCCACCACTGGCAAGGATCTTGTAACTTGACAGCTTTAAGACTTGCATGCTTCAATGCCAGAGTTTCTGAATAGCTTCTTGGACCGACCTAAGTACTAATTCATAATTTCATATCCGGTCACATGGGTGGCAAGCCACTCCCACAAAGGAGGCCACACCCACAGAGTAGGTTCCAACAATTTTTGAAACCCACCACTGCTACCGTCCACTTTTGTATCTCTGTTAGTAGTAAAATGTTCTAACCGCCCACCGGTTCCACAGTAATGGTGATTTATAAAGTAGGGAAGTAACTTTACTTTATCAAATTCATAAAGCAGAGTTACAGCAAACCCCCACCGCCCACCATGAAAGCTGGAACGCCCACTAGTGGGCGGTAGAGACCAGGTTGACTATCACTGAGCTAGAGTGTGATCTAGCTAGATTCACGGTCATCATCCTCACACATTTCTTGTCTAATTTTAAAAACGCAGAGAGTGTATTAATGCAGCAGACAAGCCCGCAAGAAAGACCGCTTGCTAGTTGAAGTAGGCGCAAAGGAAATATCCCGGGGCAGGTTTTTTACCTTTGTGGTTTCCAAGTCCATAGTCAAATCCTTGCTCATTACTGCAGGCTGTCCCTCTGTGGAAAGCTTGCAGCGAGAAAGGGCTCGGTGGAGGAGTCTGGCCGTTCTGATCAACAAGAACTTGCTCTGTTTAAACAAAGAAATAAGCCAAAAAATGGAAAAAAATATAATAATATCCCAAGCTTGGTTTAGAACGAACTGATTATGTGTGTCAGCAGGTAATACTAGTATCAAAGGAAACGTGTATGCTTTATACCAGGGGTCTCCCACCTTGACGACTTTAAGACTTGTGGACTTCAACTCCCAGAGTTCCTCAGCCAGCAAATCAAAGCTGGCTGAGGAACTCTGGGAGTTGAAGTCCACAAGTCTTAAAGTTGCCAAGGATGGAGACACCTTCTTTATACCATACAATCATGCTTTATTTTTTTGCCCAAGTGAGATTAGACACACAAGGGATTTGGCTCCAGTGGAGAAGCTCTCTGTGCACATGCAGAGCAACCGAGTAATAATAATCATAATACAGGTAGTCCTCAACTTACAACCGCAATTTAGGTTGCTAAGCGAGAAATTTGTGAAGTCAGTTGTGCCCTATCTTATGACTTTTCTTGCCACAGTTGCTAAGTGAATCACTACCGCTGTACAGCTAGTAACGCAACTTGTTAAACGGCAAAAGGGGATTACGTGACCCCAGGACACTGCAACCATCATAAAGGTAAACCAGTTGTCAAGCATCCAAATGTAAATCACGTGACCATGGGGATGCTGCAACGGTCGTAAGTGTGAAAAATGGTCATAAACCACTCTTTTCGGTGGTGCTGTAACTTCGAAAAGTCACTAAGTGAACTGTTGCATGCCGAGGACCATCTGTAATGATACCAATGAGGGGTGGGATTTCTGCCTTATTAGGCTACCAAAAATTACACTGATGTCCCAGGGGGTCTGCAGGATACCTGAGGAAGGAGCATCTCCTGGACTTGACCGAGGCCAGGGGTCAGCAATCTGCGGCTCTGGAGCCGCAGGTGGCTTTTTCATCCCTCTGTTGTGGCTCTGTCGCCAGTTGGCTCCACAATTGATAGGGCCTTTCGGTTAGGAACGGGAGTGGAAAAAGGACACCGCGCTAGGAGACTCTATGGTGGGGGAAGCGGACTTCCATCGACAGGGGAAAAAAAGATGCCATGCTAGGAGAAGGCTCTATGGTGGGGGAAGTGGACTTCCGATCAGCTCCAGAACTGAACAGAGAACTTCCGGTTAGGACCTTTATGGCTCGTTGAATATTTAAGATTGCCAACCCCTGATCTAAACAAAGCCACCAGCAGTCTGAGTCTCTTCTCCCCAGGACTGCAGTTGATCTTGAGATCTCTGGCAAGTCCCTTTGACACACCCCTGCCCAAATCCAGACTGCATCAAGGGCAAAGCTCCCATATCAAAGTAACTTGTGAAGCAGAGGATGCTCTATTATGTTGTGTCTGCCTTCCTTCCTTTTTCCTCTCCCTCTCTTTCTCTTTTCTTTTTTTCAAACTAAGCTGCTATTCAGAACTACATTCAAGTCCTCTTTTATTGGCTCCATAGGGCTGGAATCAGTGGTGGGATTCAAATAATTTAACAATCAGTTCTCTGCCCTAATGGCCAGCTGGAGAGGCGGGGCTCGGTGATCATGTGACTGGGTGGGCGTGGTCAACTCAACGTCACTCACGTCGATGGGCGCTTCGCCTTAGCTGTTACAATGTAACACCGGTTAACTGGAGAGGCAATTTCTGTAAGCAGGGCAATAAAGATCAGGCTAGAAACAACACCAGAATGTTTCCTTCCTGCCTTCCTTACAGGATTAGCCCTGTAAAGTGGGGGGAAAAAACAAAAGGAGATTTCTTCCAACAACCGGTTCTCTAAACTGCTTAGAAAGTTAACAACCGGTTCTCCCGAATAGGTGCGAGCCAGCTGAATCCCACCACTGGCTGGAATCCTGCTCCTCCTAATTGAAGGTATACCAATGCATTCTGAAACCATTTCAGGACAGGTAGTCCTCAACATACAAATCCCATCTGAGTCCAAAGTTTCTCTTGCTAAGCAAGACAGTTGTTAAGTGAGTTTTGTCCCATTTTACAACCTTCCTTGCCCCAGTTGTTAAGTCCATCCTTGCCATTGTGAGATGAGTAACACAGTTGTACAGTGAATCTGGCTTCCCCATTGACTTTGCTTGGCAGAAGGTTTCACAAAAGGGGATTGCGTGACCCAGGGACACGACAACCATCATAAATACGAAATAGTTGGCAAGCATCTGAATTTTGATCACATGACCATGAGGATTGCTGTAATGTTTGTAATTGTGAAAAACAGCCCTAAGTCACTTTTTTCAGTTCCTTTCTAATTTGAGCAGTCATTAAATGAATGATTAAGTTGAAGACTACCTGTAATGCAGTGGTGGGTTCCGGATCCTATTGCAACGGGTACGCTGCAACGGGGCCTTGCGTCGACCACGAGAATGCGCGCAGCACACGCATGTGTACTTACCGCCCGCGACACTCCAGCTGCTCGGCGGAGCCTTGCGCAGGCCCTGTACGCTCCGTGCACATGCGCGAAAGCCTCAATTAGCTCAAATAGCGGTAAGGAGAGCGGGCGGGCGGGTCCTCCAGAGCACCATACCGGCACGGTACTTGGTGCCCCCAGCAGGCACCGGTACGCCCGTACTGGGACATATCGGTCGTATCCCACCACTGCTGTAATGCTAGACACATGCATAGAGCCTTATTGTTATAGAGTAGTGAAGAATAGCTAATATATTAATTTATTATAGGACACTTCTTTTATTAATTTTATTGTTTTTATGTTGTGTTTTATATTCTATGAGGCGCCTTGAGTTGCCATGTGCAAATAAGCAGCAATATAAATTCAACCAACCAACCAAGACAGACAGACTCTGGTCCGCTCTTGGTGTTGTGTGCTTAGTTCTAAAGCCCTTGAAGGAGACAGCTTTGCAAAAAAAATGGTGGCACTTGCCATCTTCGTGACGCAGATACTGGTTCCCGCCTCTGTCTCTAGCCAAAGACCAGGCCTCCCCTTCGTCGCTTTCGCAGAATTCGACCATGCTGTTTTTGTCCATCCGCACCCAGGTCCCTTCCGAATTGGTCACCTGGCGTGCACAGATATAGGAAGAAGGAGGTCAGGATTTAATTCGCTTCTTGCTCTGGGTCACGAGAGGCAGCAATATGATTCCGCACATGAAAAGGAGCCTTCTTCTCCAGCCAGAGAAAAGCAACACACAGCCATGTTTCCCCAGTTAATTTCCAAAGAATGAAGAAGAATTTTTTTTTAAAAAAATGGCATGCATTTACAGAAAGCTTGAGATCAGTATTTTGAACAGATTACACTGAAGTAGGTTCAGAAGAAGAAAAATAAGAACAATCGGGTCATTTAGAAAGTTCTGTGGCAGGTCTGATTTCATTTCATTTCATTTCATTTTTTGAAAGCTCGAAACAGAGAAAGGCTGAAAAGGTAAGCCGTAGGTATTCCACAGTCCCAAAGTGCTATTATACGTCCTTTGGATGTTCTTTTGGGGGGGGAGGGGGGGAAATAGCATGACACACTACATCCTCACACCCGTTGCAAGAAAAGAAGACCGAAGCATGCAAAAGTGGACACTGATTCCAAGAAGTCAGACAATTTTTGCAGCACCCCCACCAGTAGTTCTTTAGCGAAGTTTGCAAGAGAACAACTTGCTGATTTGTTTTTATGAATTAACTCTATTCTAAAATGAAATACGTGAGAAAAAAACAGCAGATGAATTAAATTGTAGACAACCATCTACAAAAGTTAACCCTTGGCAACCCAAGGGAGGAAAAGCAAAGGCTGGGAAAGAGAGCAGTTTTAGCTTAAGGACATCTGATTTGCAAGCCAGTATCTATGAAGGTAAGAAGGGAAGTTCCAGGAGTCCTACCTCGCCCACTGCCTTGACTCTGTTCCCCAGGACTAACATTCCAATGGGGATACCTCTAAGGTTGGGACAGCTTCGGACGTTGTGACCTGACGGGCCAGTCTTCACTACCTTATACAGTCCAGGCCCACCACGAAGGAATGGCGCATCGGGCTCCTGCATGACTGCTTCCTGAGGACAGGGTGAGTTGGGGTCTTTGAAAAAGTCCTCTGCATTAGATCTAGACTCCTGGAAATTTTGGAACACAACAAAACAGAACAAAACAAAACAAAAAAAACCAGAACAGCCTGTTAATAATGCCCTTGTAGTTTTCAGCTCTACCCTCTTATAAGCTGCCGCAACTAAGGTCCGCTCTAAAAGACGATCACACGTGTTAATTTCCTTATCAAACATCTATGGAGGTTCATAGTCATCCAGGTCATGGTTGCCCTAAAGGTGCTATTTTTTTTTTCATGAGGCAGCTCTTGTTTTTCTTTGAAGATGTTTTGCTTCTCACCCAAGAAGCTTTTTCCGATGAAGAAATTGGATGAGAAACAAAACGCCTTCAAAGAGAAACAAGGAAAGTCCAGCTGCGTCTTGAAAAAAAAAACAACACCTTTGCGATTCCTTATCAATCCTGAATTACTTCTGTACCTAAACATCTGCTGTGAATAAAGCAAACACTCATCCATCATTTTGAAAAAAAACACACTAGCGGAAGACTAAAAATACAACCCTCCGAGCTGGAAAAAAAGCATTTGCATAGGAATGCAGAATCTGGAAGGGACAGGAGGTGGTACAGGCAATGGACTGGGACAGGCAAGGACTTATCTGGGAATCTGACATCAAACAAGGACCTCCTACAGAATTCCAATGGGAGCTGACTTGGTTACTAAAAGAAGAAGTGCAACACTGTTCTTTATTTTTGGTCTTTGAAGGCCCATCCAGAAATCCAACCCAATGCTCTGGGGTGCATCTCAATTCCTTCAGGACAAAAGGTACAAAGGTACAAGAAACCTAACCAATCTAAACTAAGCATAAGCATGCACCGCGTGAGTCTCTCCTCAGCAGGTGTCCAACCGAAGGGGATTCCTAAGGACAAAGAGTTTGACATCCCCCAGACGGATGTCTCATTCTTTGTCTCAACTACAGTGGAAGAGAGAAGTGCAGAAAGTTTCAGAAGGCTCACCTGAGGGGGAAAAGGTTTAGAAGTCCACGGATACAAGTCCAAATCCCTGTCTCCTTGGCTAGCATTAAAGATACTCTATGTAAAGTTTAAGACAGACAGGTATCAATTCAACAACGTTCAACAACAGCAGAAGAAATCAAGAGACAAATACAATGTTTTGGTTCCCCCCCCCCCTCTATTTCTGCACCCTTATAACCACGCTCTTTATTTGCTTGTTTTTCCAAAAAAAATATGGAACTTTTGTTAGCCGAGTACGTTCCTCAAGGTATCCGCAGGAGGAAAACCTCTGATAAAACGAACGGTTTAGGCTGCCCGCTCTTCTACAGGCTAATGTAGTGTGTCATGCCATTCACCAAACAGGATAAGCCCTTCAGGCAGCTGCCTGATTTTGGTGCAGGAGGATTTCCTCTTGTTGAAGGAGAGGACCAGACTTATCACAGGTCAGATGAAAGTGATATGAAAAGTCAGTCTGCCACTTTGTGAAGAGTTTATTGCACGAGGCTTGGGAAACCAGGGTTTAAAAACTGGATGTTCTGCCACCAATTTGTAATGGGAAATGTCTGTTTTCAAGTGAAGCGGCTAAGATAGATAAAACCCACCCAAGATGGGTTTTTTAAAATGTGCTTTACTGCCTGATGACGCATACGCTCACCGGTTTTGATTATATTATCTGCTGTATTTTGACAAAGCTATTTTTAACACCATTTGTTGGAAAACACAGAGCTGCAGAAATGTTTTCCAAAGTGAAAGGTTTTAGGTCACAGAGGTTTCAAAGGCCTCTTGTCCCTCATTTACAAATCAGGTGGTGGAAGATGCTGCCTTTGCTCGGAGGGGACAGCAAAACAGAGGGAAGCCACGTTGGTCCACATCAAAAATGAACTCATTAAAAAAGAAATTGTCTACATTTTTTTTTAAAGTCAGATTCTTTAAACTGAATAAGAGGTTGCACTGCAGATTTAAACGAATATTTGTGATAGATGTATTTTGCAAAGAAAAGGATGAAAATGGTACATTAAGTAAGGAAGTAGCATGTCAGCCGGGCAACTGAATATTCAAAATGAATGCATTTGTTTGCTCAATATTAGCATAGCAACTTTTCTAAGCAGGGCCATCTACAGTACAACAGTTCCCAGGTCAGAACACTCTTTCAATATTTGTCTGCCATGTTTAATTTTCATGAGGGAAAAGACGTAACTAAAATAAATCAGAATTGAAGTATAGACCAAACTCTAGAATTTTATAATTTTTCAGTTGCACATTCTTTTAGCATTCTCAGAAATGAGATTTTAATCATATTAGTCTTTAAAACAGCCAACCTGCAGAATCACGCGTTTCTAAGTTATCATAGCATTCATTAGATCACCAAAGTTTTTTTTGCTAAAATAACCCAACCAAACAAAAATCAAACAAACCCATGCATACCTTAATTATATCTAAAAATAAGTATTTTACACTTTTACAAAACCCACTGCAGAACGTATTTTCTGGATTCAATTATGGTTTCAAAGTCAACCCTCTACCAGGTTTTCTGAGCTAGATAAGGAGGAGGCCCCCAATTTGTGACTGATTCCTTTCCTGGGGCTTTTAGCACCTTCCTCTCCCACCAACCCCCCCCCCTCCCTTGAAAACCTGGCATTTCCCACAACCTGAGAGGGATATCCTGTTTTAAGAGGTCCACAAAAATGATAAATACAAAAAGGAGGACGACAAATTAACTGAAAACCTGATTCTCAAAATGAATCCGATTAAGCAATGTGCATTTCTGGAACCTTGTTCCCATCAGTTTTATCACCTGCTTTCCTTTCTCCCGAGAAGCCAGTCCTATTTCTCTCTATTCAATATAGCGGGGGGAACAGTCCCGAATAGCCAACTCTTTCTAATTCCTTGTTGGTGCGCTTGCAGCATTGAAATTCGTGCTCAGTCCCTCCAATCGAGCTCCGGCAAACAAACTCTCCTCCACACCCTGTTTGGATGCTGTAAGCAAGCCCTACTTGACCAGGCTACAACACAAAAATCTCTAACTAGTGTTATATTAATTGCAAGCCCTTTGGCTTTAGAGGCATCCAGCTACCTTGAGCATCTGTTCATTAGTCTCAGCACCACATTCTTTTAAATTTCGGGGGGGGGGGGGGAGATTTTTCCAGGATCTGGAGATATCCTCCAGTTTCTCACTTCTGCTTATTAATTAAAATAGTAACAGCAATAGGACTTAAGACTTAGATACTGTTTCACAGTGCTTTACAGCTCTCTCTAAGCAGTTTACAGAGTTAGCTTATTGCCCCTAACAATCTGGGTCCTCATTTTACCCACCTCGGGAGGATGGAAGGCTGAGTCAACCTTGAGGCTAGTGAGGTTTGAACTGCCGAATTGCAAGCAGCTGGCAGTCAGCAGAAGTAGCCTGCAGTACTGCACTTTAACAACTGCACCATTAAGGCTCACAATATTTCATTGCTTTAAAGAAAGCTTAAGTCCAGAAGCCAACTAAGAAAAGCAATAACTATTTTCAGTGCTGCCCACTTTCTTGGAAGCCATCTCCCTGCCCAGCTAAGCTGAATTCATGGTGTGGGTTGATCAAATGTATGATGCAGATCACACCGTAGCCCTAACTAGCACAAGGCAAAGATTTATGTGTAGCTCCTGCATCCATAAGAGTGATGTAGAATTAATTGCAGGAGTTCTTTATTTTTTTCCCTCTATTCTCAACTGCTCTAAGTCTTAATTACTTTTCATACCAAAATGGATGGAAGTTGCCAATTGATAGGGGGAGAAAACCAACCCTAAGTATTACGGTTTCTTTAGGGATGCCATTTACTTACATCAACGGGGACCAACAGACTCTTGCCAAGATGCTGATTAAAGGAAAGGCACCAAGCTTCGCTATAACCATTCAGATTTGGAACGTATTTCCGTATCGTCTCCTCGTTCAGTCGTAACCACACCCCATCATCATTGTGGATCTGGGAAGAAGGACCCAAGATAAATGACTTGTACAAAAAAACAATAAATGGATCAAAATTGAGGTTTTAAGAATTCGGCTGAAAAAACAAGTATATATTACATTTCACATTTGTTTTCTGAGGTTTTCGCAGGTGTTAGTGTGTAGGTCTTTGGTTATTTGGGTTTTCTCCCGCGTAAAATTGGAAGTGTCTTGGCGATGTTTCGACGAAGTCTCATTCATCATTTTCAGGCTTGTTTGCTCGGCTTGGTGCTTCCAGGAGCAATTTGCAATTTGCTCCTGGAAGCACCAAGCCGAGCAAACAAGCCTGAAGATGACAAATGAGACTTCGTTGAAATGTCGCCAAGACGCTTCCAATTTTACGCGGGAGAAAACCCAAATAACCAAAGAACTACATACATTTCATATATATATAGTTTTAATCGACTCTTGGACATTTTTCATGAGGTGGGCAGCCTTATAAATTTGATACAGAAATAAAAATATCATGACACCTAACAGTTCCAGCTTTGGACTTTTTTAAAAATCCAAATAAGATTTTAAAACATTCAGGAAAGAGGTTAAATTTCTGGTTGCAATAAAAAATCTCTATACTATTCATGTTGTCTTGTATTTTCTGTTATGGATTACACCAGTAGAGGCTAAACCAATTTCACTGCATACATGATGTACAATGTCAATAAAGGCTATTATATAAAAATGTTTGAAATTTAAATGATTACATAGCAATTGTGATATGAAATCTTGTTTTGAAATAGCAGGTACTGTTCTGATCTAGGCTTCCCAAGAGCACGAAGCAACTTCTGGTCCCGACAAAAACACCTTTTATTAATTGACTGTGAATTCTGCTCATTCACATCCAGCAAAGTCTTTCAAGGGAGGATTTAAAGTCACACACCTTATCTGGCTTGGAGAGCTGCCAGGCCAATATTTGCAAAACTTGGCAGAAGTCTTGGAGGGTCACAGGCAAATTAAGCGAACTAATTGTCTCCTGAAAACTCCACTCCCCTTTGCTCCTCTTTCATTTCCTCTGGGAGAAGCCATTCATCGTCCACCTGTGGCCTTACTCCCAAGTCGACCCCTGTTCTTTAGCTGTTCCCTTTGTCTGGCAACTCTGCACATACGCACACTGGGAACAGACTCCAGCTGTTCGTCTGCCTCACTGATGTCTGACTCTGAAGGCAGCTGATAACTGGCATATCACTGTGGCCTCCTCTTCTGCCTCTGACATAGAGCCCTCATTAGAGCTTTCCCCAGACTCCAGGACTGGCCCATGTTCCTCCCCAACCTCTTCATTGTCTAAATCTGCTGCCAGCTCCGGCCGTTGGTGGGCCACAAGAGGTACTTTCCAATTTCAATCAATCAATCAATCAAATCTTTATTCTATCATAGATCAGCATATTTCTTATTTCTGAAAACAGTAATGCATTGCCACCAAAAGCCTGAATTACACTGATGAGCAGTTAAAATCAATATTCACCACGTAAGGATGACTGGAAACTTCAAGATTAAAAGAGATACTGGGATCCAGATGAATAAATGATTTAAACGTAGTATGCATTTTACAGGGAAAAGTTGGCTGGACAAAATTAGCTATTAAACTTTCAAATTTCCTGTGATTTTTTTCCCCCCAAAACTAGTTGACACAAAGCAGAAATGAGTAATATGTTTGAATGAGTAACAGAAACTTTGGAACATCACACTCAATTAAACAAAAATCTCTACCTTAGTTTGTCCAACAGAAATAAAGTAGCGCCTCGGAAGAATTTAAAGCAATGTGGCTGGTTAATAACACAATCTGAGTGATTTATGCTCATTAATTGGGCTACAATGGCCAAGCATCTCCAAGACGTTGCTGTATTTTGTGGGAGCTCAGATTATTTTCACTTGAACAGCAGATCTGTGGCAAGATCAACAAAAGTCTCGGATGGCTTTGAGGACCATCCATCCAAATGTTAGGTAAGATTAGCCAAAGGAGATTTGGGATGATGGCCATGGATGCCAAAGACAACCAGCCTTCGTTACAGTTATCTTCCAAGATTCTTAGAGGTTACCTCATCAATAAAAGTAATGGATCCATTGACTTTAACTAGGCCAATCTGTTCACTCTGAAGAGACGGGTGGCTACGGATTCGCAAGCCAGCACTGTCCTTGGCCACAAATTTGCGAACCTGCAAAAAGCCCAGGGAGAATTAAGGACCCCGAAACCTAAACAAAAACAGTTCTTGACACCAGCAATGTTACACAGAACCAATTTCGGGGGATAAAATCTGCATAGTTCAACAACTATTTCCCTTAATAGCTGCTCAAAATGTCCACTAAAAATGTCAAATCAATTTGTCTCTTTTTGGATGACAAAGAGAAAAGAGGAGGGGAGGGGAGAAGAGAGGAGAGGAAGTAGAGGAAAGGAGAGGAGAAGGGAAGGGAGGGGAGGAGAGGAGAAGGGAAGGGAGGAGAGAAGAGGAGAAGAGGCGAGGAGCAGGGAAGAGAAGGGAAGAGAGCTGTAATGGCATCTCTCTTACACTGGGTCAGGGGTTAGATCCCTCTTTAAAATAGAATATGCTGAAGACTTCTGGCTTATGCGCAGCAGAGTTTGATCCCTGCTTGATTTGATCCCTAGAAATTACTTTAGAAGATTCCAGCATGGAATGGTCTGTCAGAGGGGATTGTTCAATAAGTGTGGGCCACAGAGATAACAGAGAAATAACAAACGGGACATCCAAAGACCAATTTCAATGGGCTTTTTTAGGGAGAAGCCTATCTAGAGCAGGCATACACTCCCCAAGTAATCTATTTTTTTGTGTGCATTTATTCTGATGAAGAACTAGAAAAATGCATTTGCCTGGAGTGAGTGGAAAAATCAGAGATGGCTGGTACCCCGTAAGATATTATGGGAAAATTACAGCACCACATTAAAACTCAGGATCAGGGTAAAAAAGGCTATTTCAACATTTGTACAAACTCTGCAGAAGTAAAGCTGTTCCTTCCTGTCTCCCAAGGGATCATAAGATGATAATGTGACCTAGTTTGATTAATGAAACATCTGCAAGAAAACAACCCAGCTCAGAGAGCACCAAGGACTCTTCAGATCAGATCAAAGCACATGGGCGCAAAGCAAAATACCAAATGCCTGGACATCATCCCACAGCTCTGGAATATACTTCATTTTCTTCTGTTCTTTTTGAGTGGCGTTTCTTCATCTTGCAGCCACAGGACAGAAGTGTCCTGGGAGTCAACCAAAGATCCATGTAGCTGGTTGATGCATTGCTTGAGGGGTTGTGGCTCTTTGGGCAGGGCGCTTGAGGACAAGCAGCCTTCAAAACCCACAGGATGGGATTAAGGCTCCTCTGCTTGGCTCCTCTGACCACTGAACTGGCATTCCTTTAAAGATGAAATTGGGTTAGGTGGTGTCAAATCGTTGTCCTTCATATACCTTGTTTGGCAAAGGTTCAACTTTTGGTTTTATCAACTGGGTTCCTGGTGGGACCATCCCTTTTGGAGGATCTTTCACTTTAACTTCCAAACCAGCATCTGCAAGTGAAGGAAATCACTGTGATGTAGGAAGGTAAAAAGGGAAACTGTGGCGAATAATTTTACCTTTCCATGCTTGGCCAGACAGAATTACATGGAAACAAATGCTCTGTCTTAACACATTGGCAAAAAATAAATAAATCAGAACACAAAATACAAGCCGGGTGGACACGACCTTGTAGACGGCCCTCTCTCTGTCAAGGACCTTGGAGTACTCATATCTAATGATCTAAGTGCCAGAGCTCACTTCAACCTTTGAAATCCTGTGTCTTCTTGAGAGGGTATCCTCTATCACAGAACCTGCTGCAAATGTGTTCAGGAAATGGTGAACTTTACCACTTTACAAGGTGCCTCGGTTACTTTCAGGAATCATTCCGTGCAGCAAAATGCAAAATGGAAGAATAAATGCCTTCATTCTCCTGACCCAGAATTTCAAAGGCTGATTGATAACCGCAAATTCTCAAAACCCATAAGGGGAAACATGGAAAGATACACCACCAGCTTACTTGTCATTTGAAGCAAACAACTTTGGTGTTAGCAGTTTGGCTGTGAACCAAGTAAGTCTGAGCTGCTCTCTTAACATACAGAGACAGAGGAAAGTAAAGGAAGGGCTTGGTCAGTAGGTCTTCCTCATTCATAATCAAGGCAACTATAGTGGTAGCTCAGTACCAGTGGTGGGATTCAGCCAGTTCGCACCTATTCGGGAGAACCGGTTGGTAACTTTCTAAGCAGTTTGGAGAACCGGTTGTTGGAAGAAATCTTTTGTTTTTTCCCACTTTACAGGGCTAATCCTGTAAGGAAGGCAGGAAGGAAACATTCTGGTGTTGTTTCTAGCCTAATCTTTATTGCCCTGCTTACAGAAACTGCCTCTCCGGTTAACCCTTATTACCATTGTAAGAACTAAGGCGAAGTGCCCATCAACCTGAGTGACATTGACTTGGTCACGCCCACATGATCACATGACCACCGAGCCCCGCCTACCCAGCTGGTCATTAGGGCAGAGAACTGGTTGGTAAATTATTTGAATCCCACCACTGCTCAGTACTCAACTGCTACAAAATTCATCAAATCTGGTACTCGGTGCATTTTGACATGAACATTTTTGTTCCGGTACTCATCGTTTGTTCGGCACTCAACTCACAAGGTAGAACTTGTTGGTGTCGGCTGCCTTGTGACTCGCTACATTTCTTATGGGGGGGAAATTTATTTGGTACTCATCATTTGTGGTATACTCATTGCACTTCCCGATGACTACTAAGTAGTGGTGAAATGCACTTTTTTAAACTACCGGTTCTGTGGGCATGGCTTGGTGGGCAGGGGAAGGATACTGCAAAATCCCCAATTCCCTCCACACTCCTGGGGGAAGGATATTGCAAATCTCCATTCCCACCCCACTGGGGCCAGTCAGAGGTGTTATTTGCCTGTTCTTCGAATTACTCAAAATTTCCACTATCGGTTCTCCAGAACTGGTCAGAACCTGCTGAATACCACCTCTGACCCAAATCCAGATTTTTGAGAAGAAAACAGAGTTCCCACTATAGAGAAATCTCTCTAAACTAGCTCAAGTAAAAGCTGAATTTCACCCCTGCTACTAAGGGGGAAACAACTGTAGTTGTTATGCCTGCTTCTCAGCAATTCTATTTGCTTTTCTATTTGAGACAGAAAGCACAGAAACTCAGCATAGGCTTCCTCCAAAGCCTGGTCCCTCTCATGCTTATGAAAACAGATCTTCTCTATCCAGGGTTTGGCATGCAGCTATAACCAACTAATACTAGGATGTTATAAAGCGGACAAAATTCTATTCAAACATACCTATTTCAATGCCATCAATGGTAACATGTATAGTGTAGAGACCAACTGCTCCTGGCGTCCAGTTAGCACAGTAAGTACCATCGTTATTTACTCTTATCAACATATTTTCACTTGGTCTAGGAAAAAAAAAGCCAAAAACAAATATGGGAATCACAACACATCACCACAATTCTACCTTCACTAATTCGGGTCTTGTGGGTGCTTAGAAAATCCAGCACAATTGCACTTATTTTCAGGAACTAAAAATTAAGAGCAATTAATTAGAGCAGAGGTAGTCAACCTTTTTATACCTACCGCCCACTTTTGTATCTCTGTTAGTAGTAAAATTTTCTAACCGCCCACCGGTTCCAAAGTAATGGTGATTTTATGAAAACCTAATGAAAATGTTTTTAAATAATGCGAAGACATTTTTTTAAAAAAGTCAATTAAATTTTTTTTAAAAGGAAAGTGCTTCAGTATCGGACAAAACCTCTACCACCCACCATGAAAGCTGGAACGCCCACTAGTGGGTGGTAAGGATCAGATTGACTACCACTGAATTAGAGCCTTTCTTATCCTCAGCATTTCACCGCTCAACATCAATCAAACATTTTGTGTATCTCAATTTTGCTTCCATCTTTCTTTGCCTTCCCACATCTGGATATCCTCCAGGTGGTTGCTTTCTTCCAAACACTCCCAGCTAGAGTATTTTTTTAGCTTGGGAGAATCTGTGGATGGCATTTACACATGATAATATATTTGGAAAGATAATTTAATCAAGAATGTAATGCAACAAAGTTTGTTCAATAATCTGTATCTATGAAAAGCTATAGCCAAATATAGCCAGCAATAAAATCCAATTAATAGAAGCAATCATTCAATCTTGGTTTCACATTATAACAGCTGCAGAACTAAAAGACTTGGTTCACTCCACGGGAAGACATTGTAAGGCTGTAATTCATGGTAAAGGTTACCCAACTAAGTGTTAACTGACATGGTGATAATTTTTGTGTATCTCGTTTTTTCCACGTGTTTCACTTTTCTTCTTTATAACTGCCATTCTAATAGCAAATCCTTCACAAAATTTATTGCATTACAGTCTTCATTAAATTATCTTTCCACTGATATATAATTTTAGGGCACTACTGCAAAAAAAGTGGTGTTACTAGCCATCAAACATAAAAAATACTGTACTTTTCCCAAAAGGTTTCCACAATTTTGGCCACTACTGTAGTTTGATAAAACACTACGTTTTGTATAGAGCCATTGAACTAGAATCACTGCAAACAGTCACACAAATTTAACAATTCATATATAGAGAAACCCAGTGACTGAACATGTTCAAATATATTTCCCATACATGAAAGGGTAACTATGTTTTATCTCTTTTTTCCTCTTCTTTGCTTGCTTGCCTGCTTGCTTGAATCCATCCATCCATCCATCCATCCATCCATCCATCCATCCATCCATCCATCCATCCATCCATCCGATTTTCCCTGGAACTGTTGCTAACATATAAAGATGAAAACAATTGTGCTAACTAGCTAATGGGTAACACTACTTTCTTTAGGTTTAAAGATCATACAAAACTGTTACCTCTTAGGTGTTGGTGAAGCAAAACGTAACTCCTCAAAAGAATAATTTTCATATACCTGAAAAGCAAAGGGTGTTGTCAATCTCCTACTGTTATGTTAGCAACTTGGAATAACAGCCACTTTGTCTCTCCAGACCTCCCCAAACTGGTTTGACCCCACAAGGCAAAACTTGCTTTCTCCCCATAGGGAGACTGCGGCTTCTACTTAGCCTGTGCATTTGTACTAATCTGTTTGTGAGATGGCGAGACTTTCTCGTACCCTTATCAACCACTGAAGAGTCTCAAGAAACTGGCTAAACCAGGAATGTGAAACTCAAGGCCCGTGGGCGTGGCAGGTGTACTTAGACCTGGCCTGCGGGGCCACACTGGAAATAGCAAAGGACCAGCCCATGGTGCCTCTGCCAGCCAAAATGGGCTCCCGAGCTCCGTTTTCAGCTGCGACTGACTCTGGCAACCCTCTGCCAGCAAAGAGAGTTGCCGGAGGCCATCGCAGCCGAAAATGGAGTTCGGGAGCCCATTTTGGCTGGCAGTGTGCTCAGGCAACCACAAGTGCCCCCGAAAGCAATGTCGATCTGGCCACACTCACCCCAGCCCCCTGAGTTCAAACACAACCCTGATGAGGCCCTCAATGAAATTGAGTTTGGCACCCTCGGCCTCAACTAAAAGACATGGAAAGCAATAGAGAATGGATGGAAGCAAATAATTTAATTGTACATTCACTTGCTCAAGGAGGACTGGTAAGTCAGCAGCATAATTTTGAATCTAGGCTGTTTTTTTTTTATAAAAGCACTTAAGACAGAAAGACAAACAGAGAGAGAGAATCATGCTGATGTACAGCTTGCTTAGTGACTGAAGTTACAACAGCACTGAAAAAAGTGACTTATTTTTCACACTTACAAGCATTGTATCACCCCCATTGTCACATCATTACAATAAAGACGTTTGGCAACTGATTCATACTTATGACTGTTGCAGTGTCCTGGAGGGTCATATGATCCCCCTTTGAAACCTTGTGACAAAGTCTATGGGAAAGTCAAATTCACGTAACAACACTGTTACTCACTAAATAACTGCGGCGATTCACTTAATAACTGTGGCAAGAAAGTTCATAAAATGGGGCAAAACTCACTTAATATCTGTCTTATTTAGCAACAAAAACATGGGGCTCAATTGAAGTCGTAAGTCAAGGACTACCTGTACCCTTTACCTCGTTTTCCCAAAAATAAGATCTCCCCGGATAATAAGCCCAATCGGGCTTTTGAGCCCATGCGCTAAAGCCCTCCCCTGAAAAGAAGCCCTCCCCAAAAATATTGCAACACAGCAGCAGCCATGAGGTGACCACGCTCGCTGCCTCCTGCACCTCAAAAATAATAAGACCTCCCTGAAAATAAGGCCACGTACTTATTTCGGCGGTCAAAAGACCCTGTCTTATTTTCGGGGTAACACGGTAAAATTCCCCCATTCTGTATTTCAAATTGTTGTGGCCTAAATGGTGCCACCTACCTTCATCATTGTTATAGAAATGTAGCGTGCTTCTTTGACAATCATAGGCTCATAGGATGCTTCCAGCTTGGGGGAAGGGAGTCCCCCGAAGGTCAGTTCTGGTCCAGAAGCAGTGGCCCCCGCAGGGCTGCCGGGGGCCCGCTGTGTTTTCTTAGCCTGTTCCTGCTGCAGAGAAGTTTTCTTCTGGGAAACTGGGATTGCTTTGACTTCCACCTGGAAATTTCATTAAAGAGAAGAGAGATGGTGGCAGCCATAAAAACAGCAAGTCATTCTAAACCCCAGACAAGGGATTATACAAAGAACGTTTTGGTCTTCAAACTACCTTTTCAAACCACCCTAAAGCGTTCACAAATGTAATTGTTGTTCTCGGTTTGTAGCAAGGCTAAAAAAGCCTTTGTTGAGCCAGACTTTTCACTGCTTTGACTTACTAAGATGATATGTCAGAAAGAAAAGCCAATGGCAGGAAAATGAATGCAGGAAATCTCTCAAACACATGAACCCCCATGCCATAGGCAATCCACAGGGGGTTTAAATCGTCTTTGCACATTTAAAAAGGAATAGGCAATGAAGACTTTCCTTAATGTATGCAGTGTATATTATGTAGTGTACACTGGAGGTGGTGACCCTTTTGAGAGCTGTAAGCAACAAAATTTCATTTTAATGTATGCCGATTAGTGTACATTCAAAGTGGCAATAAAGTTATTCTAAGTAAGCCACAAATCCTGAGCTGTTTAAGCACTCTAGATAATCCCTAAATGGCGTTATCTGTTCTGATTTAGGCTTCCCCAGCAGCACGAAGCCGAGTCCTCATCCCGATAAAACCCCTTTTATTTAATTTACAGTGGATTCCTCTCCAGCAAAGTCCCATAGTCTTTCAAGATAGTTCACAATTACCGACCTTTATCAGGCTTGGAGAGTGGCCAGGCCGATATCTTACAGATGTCGCAATACTCGGCAAAAATGCAGGAATGAACTAATTGTCTCCTGCAAACAGCCCTCCCCTTTCACTCCTCCTTTATTCCCTGTAGGAGGGGGTCATTCATCGTCCACCAGTGACTTTAATCCCAAGTCAACCCCTGTTCTTTAGCTGTTCCCGCTGTCTGGAAACTCTGCGCATGCACACACTGGGAACTGCCTCCAGCTGTTAGTTTGCCTCACTGATGTCTGACTCTGAAGGCAGCTGATAATTGGCATATGGCTCTGATCCCCCTCTCTGCCTCCGACACAGAGCCCTCATCAGAGCCTTCCCCAGACTCCAGGACTGGCCCATGTTCCTCCCCAACCTCTTCACTGTCCAAATCTGCTGCCAGCTCTGCTGGCCACTGGCAGGCCACAACAGTATCCTACAGTCAGCTATGAATCATGCAGCTGAAATATAAATTGCTCCTACATCCCAGCAACGCTCCAAGTTCTAGAACAGAGGCGCCAGTCTCAAACCGTTTTACAAAACTATAGATGTAATCCCGTTAAATCATTTCCACGCAGGGGAGATTCGTCAGCTGCGTTCCTGAGAGGGCCTTAGGCTGGAAAGCTTCTTTGTCGTTCATATAAGCCAACTACCTTCATATTAGGCACATGGACCACTTCACCGTATTGGTCTTTGGTTTGCACGGTGACAATCGTTGGCCAGCCACAGCGGATGTCGTCTTTGTTGAGGATCAAGGATGTTTTCTGGGGATCCGCATAGGAATCTGGTTGCAGCCACCTATGGAGGAGACCGTTTTTAGCACTCCTTTCAAATTCTTGCCTCCGCGGATTCCGCAGAGGAAAATCACAGTAAAAGGAGTCCCTGTGGATTTTACTCCGCTAGTTGTTGCTAACTCTAGGGCAGTGTTCCTCAACCTTGGCAACTTGAAGATGTCCGGACTTCAACTCCCAGAATTCCCCAGCCAGCATTCGCTGGCTGGGGAATTCTGGGAGTTGAAGTCCGGACATCTTCAAGTTGCCAAGGTTGAGGAACACTGCTCTAGGGGATGGTACCGGGTTTCTCCAAAATTAACACTGGGCCTTATTTTCTTTTGATCCCCGAAATAAGCACTTGGCCTTATTTTTGAGGAGGTCCTATTATTTTTGAGGTGCAGGAGGCAATGAGCATGGTCACCTCATGGTTGCTGCTGTGCTGCAATATTTTTGGGGAGGGCTTATTTTCATGGGAGGACTTATTTTAGTGCATGTGCTCAAAAGCCCAATTGGGCTTATTATCCGGGGAGGTCTTATTTTCGGGGAAGCAAGGTATTCATCTCCGGCTCAAGGCCATTGAGCCACCGCTGCCTGAAGACATTTCTATAGTCATGTGATCAACAAGACTATATGCTGAAGCTCATGGAATGCTGCTACCTATTTATCTACTCGTATTTGCATGCTTTCAAACTCCTAGGTTGGCAGGAGCTGGAGCAAGGAATGGGACCTTGCCCGTCACATGGCGCTCAGGCCTCGAACCTGGGCTGTCAGCTTCACAGCCGACAAGCCCAGCAATTTAACAGCTGGGCCACCATGCCAGCCCCCCCCCCATTTTTTTGTAATTACCCATTATAAATTGGAAATTAAACCTTTTCATCCCAAAGAAAGAACACATAATTTCTAGCGAGATACAATAACTTATTTTTTTTCTTTTGCAGTAAAACTGTTTGCTGCTGTCTTTTGATGTTTAGTCACCATTTATGCCATTTTAAACAGTAATTTCCTTCCAAGTGTTAACAGACCCAAATGACTGGTATTGATCTCAATTTCTTAAAAGCTTCCAACATTCTTAAGTCTTAGGGCACACCCAATCCACACATGACTTGATTAGGTGAGACTGAAGGCTAAAATATATAACGAATGGTTGCTGGAATTGAGTATGTCTGGTTTAATGAAAAGAAGAACTAGGGGTGACATGATAGCAATGTTCCGATATCTCGGGGGCTGCCACAAAGAAGAGGGAGTCAAGCTATTCTGCAAAGCTCCTGGGGTAGGACAAGAAGCAATGGGTGGAAAGTAATCTAAGAACTAGAACTAAGGAGAAACTTCCTGACAGTGAGAACAATTAATCGGACCAATTAAAACAATTATTAAATAATTAATCAACTTGCCTCCAGAAGTTGTGGGTGTTCCATTAATTTGACGTTTTTAAGTTAAATTGTGGAACGCCCCAACATTGGAAGTTTTTAAGGTGATGTTGGATAACCATTTGTCTCAAGTGGTGTAGGGTTTCCTGCCTGAGCAAGGGGGTTGGGCTAGAAGATCTCCAAGGTCCCTTCCAACTCTGTTTATTCTGAAACTGGGAAGGAGAGATACCCCTCCAGAGGGTTCCCCTTAATTCATCCTAAAGGCATCCTAAGAGAGGGGTAGCTGTGAATGAAACCGAGCTCTTGCAGTACCTGGCAAGTCTCCCACCGCTGGAGCCCGGCATACAGGAGATAAAATCCTCCAGGAAGGACTGCTCATTGCTCTGAACTTGCAAGGGCAACGTTCCTTCAAGGGCTTCCAAGATACTCGGGGAGTGAGACAAGGCGAGCCCTTTACCCAGGATGCCCGAGTGAGATTTACACACCTGGGAGAGACGAAAAGCAATGTTACCTACTGAAAACAGCCTTCAACCCCTTGCCTTTCCTAACAAGATCACTTCAACAGTAAATGCAACTATGGGTGATATCCCCCCCGCCCCCCATATTTTACTTCTAAGAAACCAAGCTGCTGCAATTGTTGACAGTGATGACATATTTTAAAAAAATTGAATCAATAAATGTTACAAAATCTACTGCAATGACTTCACCGCTGGCAGATTTTAATGCCAACTCTTCATGGGGAGGTGCTCTAAAATTCCTTATAGTGATGTCTGGAAATGGCCTTAGACGGGCTCAAAACGATCTGAAGGGTGCTTTTTGGGAGGGGGGGGGGCTGTACAGTAGTCAGAATGAGCCATGGTGGCGCAGTGGTTAGAGTGCAGTACTGCAGGCTACTTCTGCTGACTGCCAGCTGACTGCAATTCGGCAGTTCAAATCTCACCAGCCTCAATATTGACTTAGGCTTCCATCTTTCCGAGGTGAGTAAAAGGAGGACCCAGATTGATGGGGGCAATATGCTAACTCTGTAAACCGCTTAGAGAGGGCTGTAAAGTGCTGAGAAGCGGTATGTAAGTCTAAGTGCTATTGCTATATTGCAGGCTGATTCTTTCAACTGCAGAGACTCAGAACTGTTTAAGCTCCCATTGGCTGACTTAATTGCTATGCCTATTCATTGGCTGACCTTGTTCCCATGTCTCTCCCAAGTTCATGAATATTTTAACACAGTTCGATGCTGACCAGGCTAAAAGTTGCCTCGGCCTTCCATCCTTCCGAGGTCGGTCAAAGAAAGACCCAGTTTGTTTGGGGTGTAGGCTGAGCCTGCAAACCACTTAGACTAAAGGGCTGTAAAAGCACCATGAAGCGGTATATAAGTCTAAGCGCTATTGTTGTTGCTATTTCCTTGAGGCATTCTGCAAAGAAGTGACCATACCCTTCATGCAGCCACCCTCCCAAACCCTGGTAGGGTTAATCACTTCACGGTATCCAGAAATTCTCTTTGTGTGCATAACAGAAAAATACAAGTTTGATTCTGAAAGGAACAGAGAATTGTTTGTATGGATGGGGTTTAGAAAGAGAAGCAGACATGGGAAGTCCCACGATCCAAGCGGGGAGGACAGATCTGGTCTACCTGCAAGGCCGCCTCTTCCAGCATCTCAAGATCTTCCTCCAATTCATTGCCTGTTCACAAATAGGAAATAATGACACACCATCAAGATACAGACCCTTTTCCTATGCCCCTAATAATTTTTTAGAATTTATTGAGTAACCAATTTATATGGTTGCTCATCTCACTGATGGAACTCTGGGCAGCAAACCAGGATGAACCCATGAATCAAGATCAATTAAAAGAAGCAAGTCAAGACGCCTTGCAAAATCTCCTCACCCACACAGCAACTTTAGGGACATTGGGCTCCATTAACATCCTGGCCCAACTCTTGCCTTACTATTCCCCAAGCCCCGTGCCAAATCTCCCCCCCCCAACAGATCCTTAATGGATCACCTACCAATAGGAAGGACCAGATCCTTTTTCATTAGAGCTGCAGCACAGGCGCCTCCTAGGTTGGCCAGCTCTTTCTCAAGCTGAACGATACCCTTGAAACGAATAAAAGAGATGAGGTAAAAACTCTTAATTTAGGTCCGCCCGAAGTCCCTCACACAAGATGGCCTAGATCATGAGTCAAACTCAATGTCAGGGTTCCAAGTAAGACCCCCCCAACGAAAGAAGACTCCGAGGTCTGAAGTTCCTCAAAGTTCCATTTTATTAGAGATGTCATATTGGCACATCTGAGAAAGCCTGAACATGAAAGCTTCCAGGTTTTCCCCATCCAAGTGAAAGTTCAAGTCCCTGCCCAGCACCCACATGTCCATCACATTGCCCAAAACTGGAGATGCCTCCCAGTCACACCACTGAAGCTGCAGGGCAAGGTGTCCTTGACTCTCTAAGAAAGGAATGTTATTTAGACTATATATCTCCCATACTCCATATAACCACCCCCTCCCATTTTCCCACAGTAGAAAATGTGGCAGGCCTGAAGGCCCAAATGTAAAAGATGGCTTCCAGGCCTGACGCTTAAGATCTGTGGGCCAGATCTGACCCGTGAGGTGCTTAGATCTGTCCCGCAGGGCCACCCTGGAAACAGCAAAGGACTGGCCAGTGGTACCTATGCTGCAAAAACATAGCTTGGAAGAGCCGTGCGGGGCACGCCCGAGCTCTGTTTTTCCTGGCAGAAGGTTACAGGGAGCCATCCCAACTGAAAACAAAGCTTATAAGGGCCACGTGTTCCTCCCGAGCTCTGTTTTCACTGACAGACAGTTGCCGGAAGCCATTCTAGCCAAAAATGGAGTTCGGAGCCTGTTTTTGCTGGAAGAGCACCGTAGGCACCACCGGCCAGTCCTTTGTTGTTTCCAGGGTGGCCCTGCGGGACAGATCTAAGCACCTCACGGGTCAGATCTGGCCCACAGTTCTTGAGCGTCAGGCCTGGAAGCCATCTTTTACATTTGGGCCTTCAGGCCTGCCACATTTACTACTGTGGGAAAATGGGAGGGGGGGTGTTATATGGAGTATGGGAGATATATAGTCTAAATAACATTCCTTTCTTAGAGAGTCAAGGACACCTTGCCCTGCAGCTTCAGTGACTTGAGTGACATCAAATCCACCCTGGCCATGCCTCTCACCCCACCCCGAGGTTAAACATAATCCTGATGCGTCCCTCAATGAAATTGAGTTTGACACCCCTGGCCAATATGGTTGGTTCTCTTTCCTACAGTAGGTCTCGCTTTTCTTTCAAAATGCTGGCACTGACTTGCAAAGCTCTGAAAGTATGAGTCCCCAAGTTGCTAAAGCACCTGTTCTGATCTAGGCTTCCCCAAAATGCATGAGGCAGAGTCCTGGTCCCAACAAAACCCTTTTTATTAAACGAATGTGAATTCCCCTCATTGACATTCAGCAAGACTTGGCAATCAGTCTTTCAAAGGAATATTTATGACCACAGACCTTATCTACCTTGGAAAGCTGCCATATAAATATTTTCCAAACACAGTGCTGTGCAAGGAGAGGCTGGGCACAGAATGTCTGAGATTCACGGACAGATCCTGAAACAAATCTAATGACCTGCAAAAGCCTCCTCCCCTTTCGCTCCTCTTTTATCTCCTATGGGAGGGGACAATCACCTTCCACCTGTGACTTTACTCCCAAGTCAACCCTGATTTCTGAGTTGTTCTTTTCTTCTGGCAGCTCTGCGCATGCGCACACTGGGAACAGGCTCCAGCTGTTCCTCTGCCTCACTGTTGTCTAGCTCCATAAGCACCTGATCAGGGCCAGATGGCCTTGGCCCCCTTTCTGCCTCCAACGCAGAGCCCTCGTCCAAGCCTTCCCCAGCCTCCAGGACTGGCCCATGTTCCTCCCCAACCTCCTCACTGTCTGACTCTGCTGTCAACTCCGCTGGCTGATGGCAGACCATCACAGCACCATCCATAGGCTCTCTTGGCGTTCCCGTCTCCAGAAGTCTTTCTGCCCCTGCCCATTTTCTCTAGATGTCAGTACTTACTTCTTCAGGTCCAGGACTAAATTCATATCCTATGGCAAAACACTTGAAGCCGTAAAAAGAAGCCTTTTCATCCTTTACGTAATCTGATGCGGTTTCCAGTGAGAAGAGGGCTTCATTGCCTAGGAGGAAGTAGCACAGTTAGCAACAAAATAAAATAGAGCAACTAAGCTGCTTACAACTGAATGGAAAAGCGTGTGTGATTAAGCTTGTGAGCCTTGGCACACATCCAACTTTTTTCCACGCACAGCCGACAAACTCTGTCTCAATAACCAGTTTGCACCACTCTGGAATGGCACTTGCCGTGGAAACCAAGCAATTTCCTGATCCCTCCATACTATCCGATTGCAAAAACAGAATAACTTAACCCCAAAACGCTGGAGAATTTTTTTTTATTTTTGCAAAATTAATTTGTAAGTCACCAGTATCACCATCTTCTTTTAACAAACTCATAATCCCTTGAGGGGTGGAGTCTGGCCAACTGAATGAAGCTGAGTGTTTACTGGCCGGATGCCCTTCCTGCCGCCAATGCAGAGTTTTGTTCAGCAGATAAATTCTCATTGTGCCCAGAGAGAGAAATATCTGCCACTACCTAGGATCGAACTCACCGCCTCCTGATTGTGAGGCAAGAGCTCCGCCTCTAGGCCACCGCACCACTCACTTGTAAGTCACCAATATGAAGCTTTAAATTTCCTGACTACTGAACCATTAACAGAAGGATAGATGAAATGGTCCAAGTGGAGAAAAAAAACCGTGAAAAAAATAATTTAATAGTACCCAACACACTAAAACTTCTTCACGTTAATAAAGTTGTTCTTTTCATCCGGGTGAAATCCAAATGAACTTTCTCGAATTCGTTTTAAGTGATTTTTTTTCTCCCCCGTCCAGCCGTTCTTAACCACGTTTAAAAATGAGATTTACCTGGTAGCACTAACACCATTGTGGGCCAACCTGATGAGCCAGAGAACTTTTTCAGTTCTATCCAGGAGTTGAGGTTTTCATGGACGGATGCCTGCTTGGGTCCAAATCCTGAAAACTGGAGGACTCGCGCAGGAATGAGCAAGCGGAGAACATCCTCCGACTGAGCCGTTCCACACTGGCTATCAAACTCTATCGAGATCCACCTGACACATTCTGGAAAGGTCACCTAAAAAGACAAAACAAAACAGAAGAGGGAAGTACAAAGGACTTTTCTGCTGCCACCACGACTGGATGAAATTGAAATCTGTTGAACCAGACTCAGGATGCATGCCTGATTATCCTATACATCCTACTACAGTGACGGCTAACCTTTTTCTCCTCGCGTGCCAAAAGGGCTTGCACTCTGATGACAGTGCACGTGTGTGTGGTCACACCCATAATGCAATGTGCGCGCAACATCCCCTGCATGCCCCCGCCCTCCTGCGCATATATACGCGACCCCCGCACCGCATTTTGGGCCTACCAGGCCTCCCTGAAGCCTCCTGGGACCAAAAATGGAGTGCGGGGGAGGGAGCACAGTACATACACACACCGTGCTCTCCCTGTCCCCAACACATGCGCGCCCATCTCCTGCATGCGTGGCAGAGACCTGAAAATCAGCTGGTTGGCAGGAGGAGTGCGCCCATGCGTAGTGGCACTGAGCTGGGCGATGACTCGCGTGCCCGCAGAGAGCGAGCTCCGTCTGCCATACGTTCACCATCATGGTCCTAGGAGTCCTGGCCCAAATATATGTGTCATGCCCCTGTCGGAGCCTGAATCTGTGGGAGAAGATGAGCTGGAACCTGAGCCGACAGAGATTGAGGGGGTGGCTTTGTTATTTTCGGAAGAAAATGGGGAAGGGAAGGGCCTTTCAGGATTAGGACAGATTGTAGGCAGGGAGGAACAGGGGCAGGATGAACATGAGAGACAGAGCTCAGGTGAGGAGCAAGGATCACCCCCTCCTGATCCAAGGGCTCGGAGAGTGGAGAGAAGTCATGAACAGCGCAGACTGAGCAGGCTACTCAGGAGAAGAGTGCCCCGCCCATCTTCACAAGGCACACCTGGGGACTGAGACTTGAGGAGGTACTGTGGGGAGGGCCATTTGTCAGGAACAAATGCTGAGTTCCTGAAGAGTCACGTGCCGATGTTTGAACTTTCCAAGTGTCCTTGCATTCCTTCTGGCACTCTGGACTAATTACCTGGATCTTATGTTTCCTGAACTCCTTGATTTGCCCTTAATTTGCCAAATAAATTTGCTGTGCAGCTTGGGTGCAGACAACGGCTGGGCTGGACTAATTGCAGCCAGAGGCTGCTTGAGATTTGTATGGGAGTTTGTTATCTCTCTGCTCTGGGACTTGCCAGAAAAGGGGAATTTGGAGCAATAAAGGGGTGACTTGAACTGCCAGCTCTTTGTGTTAGCTTTGTGCCTGGCCCTAGGTCATCACAACGTGCTGGACTCTTTGGAGACACCGAATGTGGAAGTCGCATAGAGACCCACTGTGGAGAAAATCAAAGCCCTCCATGTTTATATCTACAGTTAAAAGCTGATCATTTGCGTGTACTGCCCTTGTCTGGTCCGGCTCTAATTTAAAACATGAGGATGAGTAATATAAATGTATGCCTTTCCCTATTTTAATCTCATGATACCGAATGATTTCTATATAACCAAGCAAATTGTTTTTAGATATTTTTGCTCAAAAAGCTGTTGGCCAATGCAAAGCCATTGTTACCTAAACATTAAGACACTAAAACTCTACAGGTTGTTTTCGACTGAACAACAGTTTGTTCAGTGATCATTCAAAGTTACAACAGCACTGAAAAAAAGTGACTTACAACCATTTTTCACAACTTTGCAGCATCTTCATAATTAAAATTTGGATAATTGGCAACTGGTTCATATTTATGATGGTTGCAGTGTCCTGAGGTTATGTGACCAGCTTTTGCGACCTTCTGACAAGCAAAGTCAATGGGGAAGCCAGATTCCCTTAACAAACGTGTTACTAACTTAACAACTGCAATGATTCGCTTAACAACTGTGGCTAGAAAGGTCATAAAATGGGGCAAAACTCACTTAATAAAACGTCTCACTTAACAACGTAAATTTTGTGCTCAATTGTGGTCATAACTCGAGGATTACCTGTACTCCAATCATCCCATTAATCCTGCCCATACAGAATTTGAGTGATTTGGTCAGCAGAATGATACCAACTCAAATCATCAGCTGAAGAGGCGCTTTCGCTGCTCACTAATACAGAAAGAGAGCAGGTCACTCTAAACCAGAGGTCACCAACATGGGGCCCATGCCCCACAGGGGGGCAATTTGATTTTTAATGGGGGCAATTTGAATCTTGCTTAAACCAAGTTAATGGCAATCAGGATTTTAAAGATGCTTAGGTGGGGCATGGCCAAAAGAAGGTTGGGAAACATTGCCCTAAACATTGTCACAATCTATCCATATAGTCAGGCAGAAGAAAGAAAACTTGACTTTGGAGACATGGTTTATGGTATTTAATTGGATAACAATTGATAAGACATGGTATTAAGAAACAAACATGGATATTTGATCCAGGATCAATCAGGGTTTAATTTTGGGGATGGTTTGAGATAGTTAAGAAGCCGTTGTAAATTTTCTACTAGTTGATTATAATAACAGTTTGTTAACAGAAGGCTTTGGAATTTTAATCTTGTCTGTTTTTTCCTGTTAATTATTTGGTTATTAATATAGTATATAGATGACAGGTTAACAGCTTGTAAACAGAATTAGCAATTTAAAATTCTTTGGGCCTGTTTTGCAAGGGCTGGGAGCCTAATACTGTTGTAATCAGAAATCAACTAGAGAGGACAATATGTGTATAGGTGTTAACCTTGTTTTTAAATATACCTTTTTCTTTTTGTTTTGTTTGTTGTTTCTTTACCTTTCTGTTTGTTTTTTTAAAATTTGGTGTTATTTTAACCTTTTTAAAATCTAAATACAATTTTATTTTTTTTAAAAAGAAAGCTATGTTGCCCATATCATCATTTTGCAGGCTCTTAAATGTTCCTGCTCTTCTGCTCTAAGCATCCTTTTTATTATTTCATTTCATTTCCCAGGTAATCCAAGGGTGCCAGTGTAAATGACATCTGGCGGGATGATACTTGCATTCAGACCAGGATTCCTCATGTAAACCTACATCTCCTTTGCTGAAGAGTACTGAGTTAAGCTGCTAGGGAGGTGTTTGCCGTTAACGTTTTCGCTAACTGCTCCAGGCTTCCATGACCTGAACTGACTTACCCAGCAAATTAAAAGACCCGGAAAACCACCCAGTGCCCCAACGATGGGGATTTTGGGAAGCTCACCTTATAGTGGGTGACGCATGCTGGCTTGTACGGATGTTCGCTCTCAATGACGGCATAGTGGTTAGAGGTGGTGCATGCGGAAAGGCCTTGCTCAGGCTGGTTGCCGGTGGTGCTGTCGGTGGACTGATTGGGATTAAAGGCCAGAGGGGTGTACTTCTGGTTCAGCACCGCAACGGAGGGAAGCAGCTGCTGAACCAGGCCAAAAACCTCCATGGCTACCTGTGGGGTGACAAAAGGCAGATGGAGCAGGAGTGGGATTCACTGGTTCGCACTGGTTCACCGAACAAGTTGTTGCAAGGACTGACTGCAAGAACTGACTGCCTCTGCCGACCCCACCTTGCCCCTCCCAGGAGTCTCCACGTGGTCCGTTCATCATGCCAGGTAAGTGCAGGGCCCACAAAGCAGCTCTGGGATGATGAAAACGGGCCTCCTGGAGCCCAGGGGAGACCTTTTTTGCTCCCCTGGAAGCTCGGGAAAAGCCTCCGGAGCCTGGGGAGGGCGAAAACGCCCCGCCCTCCGGTGCAGGAGGCCGAGTAGGCCACACCCACTCAGCAACCGGGCAGAGAACCAGTTGCTAATGTTTTTCAACCCCACCCTTGAGAATTTTATACTTTTCTATTTTTTTTCCATTTCAAAAGGTTTCTATTTTCCATTTTTTCATTTTCATCCACTCACATATATACTGTGCATAGCCAGAGCCATACAACATTAAACAATAATCGCAGCAATTCCTCTTGTCAACAATAGCCCAAAAAATAGAAACCCAATATACATCTTCCACTCTCCGTACATCTCTTTCTTCCCCTCCAATTTACTATCTTCCCTCCATCATCCCCCTCTACCCTACTTCCCCTCCCCCTCTACCACTCCTCTCTCCCGATCCACTCCCTCCCTTCCTTCTCAACCTCCCTCCCATCCTCTCTCCTGCCCTCTCTACCCATCTTTCTTCTATCCCACTCCTTGAGAATTGAGGCATATGAGCTGACTAAAGTTATAGCACCATGGCAGGAAATAGGGATGCTCCTTTGGACCGAGGATAGGTTTCTTTCATTGGTCTTGTTGGGAGTCACTTAGGATTATCAAATAGGAACCGTAAGGAGCTGGACCCCTGGTGGTACAATGGTTAAAGTGCAGGGTTACAGGCAAACTCTGCTCATTGCCTTGAGTTCGATCCTGATGGGGCTTAAGGTTGATTCAGCCTTCCATCCTTCCGAGGTCAGTAAAATGCCTACGCCTACAAACTGTTCGAACATACCTTGGGAATAGCTGCTGCGACGGGTTCTATGTGGGCTATCATCAGAGGAAGGAGCATAGAAAAGAGGCTGGACGAACTCAGCAGCTCAGGGATGTCCTCAGCTACAAATAAAAAAAAGTGGTTCAAGCATGAAGGCTGTTTATGAAAGAACACATGACTCCTTGAAATAGTTAAGACCTTGCACTTCAGCTTCACCTTCACCTTCGATAATGAGGGATCCTTGATGCTCTCTGAGCTTGGTTATTTTCTTGCAGATGTTTCATTGTCCCTGATGGTGCACTGATGATACACTAGAGCCAACGAGTGACCTAGTTTGGGTAATGAAACATCTGCAAGGAAACCAACAAGCTCAGAGAGCACCAAGGACCCCTCATTTCAACTGAGCTACAAATGTTCTCCTTTATTGGAGCTTCGTTATGACAGAGACTATCCAGCTTCTCTTTCACTGCAGTTGCCCGCTGAGCCCGTCATGCCTCACCCAAGCAGGAGCTGCAGTCTGTTTTTTTTCCAAAAGGCAACTGGACTTGCTTTTTCCCTGAAGACATTTCGCTTATCATTCAAGAAGCTTCTTCAGTTCTGAACTTCAATTCTGAATCGACCTGATCAGAAGAAGCTCCTTGGATGAGAAGCGAATTGTCTTCCAGGAAAACAAAGGAAGTCTAGTTGTCTTTTGAAAAAGCACCTTTGGGATAACCATGACTTGGATGACTTGAGGACCTCCATAGACATTTACAAGTCTGGTTATTCCCATCCGTCTCCTTTCTCCACCTTCAGACAAAATGTACACTCTGTGCCTCTTATTTCCCTAACGATTTCAGAGATCATTAACTGACCATTGGCGATGACAAAGCTAAGCTGCTATTATTATTCTGTGAATCTCCACATGGAGAACATCCAAGCAAAACCCTCTGATCCACTCCTACTATAAAGGAAGCCAAGGAAAACGGTTCCTGCTGTGGTTGCTTTTTTGTTTTTTGCTGCCTAGATGGTGAGAGCAAATTAAGGGACTGAAATAATTCATTCCGAGGTTCTTAAGGTAATTTAAAATATCTTCTTACCATCTACAGCAAGAGCTCTGTGCAGGAGATCTTTCGCCGCTCGGACCACTGCGCTCACAACAGAAAGTGCTCGGGTGCAATTCTTATCTTCTTCGTTGGCCTTATTTAAGAGCTGCGATTGCAAATCTCCATCATACTCGCTTCTGGAAAATGGAAAAAAAGCCAGTCAGAGAAGCAAACTAGTACCGTAATAGACCTAGGTGTGGGCACACAACCCTCATCAGATCATGGTTTAGGCAGCGCAAAATATTTTGTTTTCTTTTAATGACGATGTAATCCCTTGCTTCAAGGTGGAGTCGGGGCCATTAAGCCTCTTCAATTTTTATTTGCTCTTCTGCTTTCCATACACCATATTATAGTCTATTTCGTCTTCATCTCTCCTCCTTGATATACTATTGAATACTCAAAAAATGTTTGTTAAGATGTATAGGTATGCTTTGGATTATATGTATGTTAAAAAAAAAATTAAAAAAATTCTCAAAAAAAGAAGAAGGTGGAGTCAGGGCAACTGAATGCATTTCCATGAATGCATTTACTGGCTGGATGCCCTTCCTGATGCTTATGGGGAGTTCACAGCAGATATTATCTCTCTGTGCCTAGAGAGAGAAACATCTGCCGCTGCCTAGGATTGAACTCTCAACCTTCCGAATGGGAGGCAAGCATCTTTACCTCTAGGCCACAGCACCACCACAGGCGGGGCAAAAGAACATGCTGATGTATTTCCCTTTTTGCAAGGTTTTTTTTTGCTTCAAATCTGCGGATGCAAATTACTATACATTCTTTTAAATGTTACCCATAGTCTATTTGGAGTCAGGTGGCTTCAAAATGCAGTAAGTAAATAAAGTACACTTTCCTACAAATGACTAACACAACACCACATTCATTTAAACACATTCATCTTGGCTGTGTTTAAAGGTAACACCTAATAAAACTCCTTCGTCGCGGATACCTATAATAAAGGATCTGTGGGATTTGGCCCCGGGTCTGATTGGTGCCGTTGCTGCTCAAACTGCAAGTGCTAAAAGTGAACGTCACACCATCCGGACACTGGACAGTGGTCATCCCTCCGTCTCCATTTGCTGTGCGACTTCCATAATTCCTCAGACGGACAGCGTACTTCATGTTCTCCTGCAAACATTAAAGCCAGAGTAAACTTTTTTTTTCATTTATTTCAGTACAGCAGAGCTTTAAAGATAGCATTCACATTGTTAAAATATGAAAAGGGGCTATTTTAAATGTCAGTCTTACAGTACTATTCTTGCTGAAACACCATTATTAATCCATTTATTATGAGACATACAAATCTTTGAATTACATCTGTTTTCTGCTATTCTATTGTAACATGGTTACATAGCGAACTTTTTCTGCAGTGGCCCCTGCACTGTGGAACATCCTTTCGGAGATTACAATGGGCCGGATCCCTGTAAGCCTTCTATAAAGCTCTAAAAAGCTGGCCCCGCTCCTGAACCTGGAGCGCTATATAACACCAAGGGCCTCGCACCCTAGCTTTACTATTAAAAGGCCAGGTATCTTGCTTCTGTTAAGTAGTTCAAATTAGGCGTTTTAATCATAACCGGTATTCTGCCGGATTGGACAGGTTCGCCCGAACCGGTAGCGGAAATCACGGGTGGCCCCGCCCATTTGCCCCCACTCTATGGCATCCCATTTGGCTTTTTTTAGGCAAAGCACATACACGGAAGGCTGAGCGCATGTGCGCATGTGGACGCTCACATTTGCAAACCAGTAGAGAGGATAAGTGAATACCATCACCACCCCTGGTTTTAATGTGGTTTTTTTTGTTACCCTTATAATGCTTTGTTACTGTTTTGTTTTTATTGTTTTTAAAATTCAAATTTTAATATATGTGAGCTGCCCAGAGTCATTTGCTGAGATGGGCAGCTATAGAAATAATAAGATAAAATACAATAATACAATAATAAAATAATAATAAATAAAATAAAATATACAATAAAATATACAATAAGAAAAAAATAAGAAAAAAGAAAAGGATAGGGAGGACTTTTGGTCATGAAGGCTCGGTAGAGTTGTCTGAAACTATATAATGCTTAAACTTGGTAGACAAATCTCTGGGACATTTAGCCCATCTATTTTGCATAATTCTCTAAACCAAAAGATGGAGCATTAATTTTGGCCTACTATATCCATTTCCTCCTTATGCTCCCAGTCACATTTCCTGCACACTAAACCACTTAAAGAAAGAACAGTACTGCCCTAAAGGAATGAAGTTTCCTACGGCTCCCTTGGCTGATCAAAAGTAAAGCCAGAAATAATTAACCTGCTAGGTCGTTAGAAGCGTTGGTCTTCAAGAGAATTTAGATTTTCTGCAGGGAAATCTATTGCTGCACTTACCTTCAGAGGAACGACTTTGTCAAGTTTAATTTCTGCCATCTCGCTCGGAGAATCGTCTGTGGTATATGTTCCTTTAACTAATTCTAGAGATGTCCATCTATGGGAATGAGTTGAATCTCCTGTATGATCACTCTAAATTTAAAATTTAAATTTTAATGCAGCTATAGCCTTAATAACAACAATAATACAAATGAACAGTATAAAAGTCAGAACTTCTATCCTATAAGCGTGTTTTTTTTTAAAAAAAAACAAAACCTGAGTCCCCTCGGGAATAGGGCGGCATACAAGTTTAATAAACTAAACTAACTAACTAACTAAAAAAAATTATCTTAAAGTGTTATGGATGCCACACAAATCCACACCAGAGTAAATTCAACGCAGGTGCTTAAAACGCTCCTAGGGATGGACAATTTCTTCTTTCCCTTCCCACACACACTTGTACACATAGAAAGGCATGAGAGAGGTTTATCCTATTTATATGAAAGGAAGATGGCCGATTCCCAGCAAAGACCACTAGAGGGAAGGAAAAGCACACCCCAATTCTATAAACGGTCTGAGCTTTCAATCTTTTCATCCTACTGAAACTCATCATATCCCAAAGGTGCTTTTTTCAAGAGGCAACGGGTCTTTCTGGTTTTTATTTGAAGACGTTTCGCTTCTCATCCAAGAAACTGACTGACATGCTCTGACTGCATGGAGGGGAATGGAAGGATTTATACGCCTTGCAAACAGCTTGTCATTTGCATTCTTTTTAGAGAGTCGTTGAGGCCACTTAGAAGTTCGTCTGTGCCCTCACAATAGTGCAAATGGGTGTGGAACCTTCTTGGAACTGCTGAAAGGACCGTGTTGTAGACTGGAGAGTTGGTGAGACTCCACACCCATCTGCAAATGATGATGATGTTGGTGAGACTCCACACCCATCTGCATCATTCAGGTGATCCTGAGGACACAGATGAACCTCCAAGTGGCCTCAACGACACAATAAAAGGATGCAAATGACCCGCTGTCTGCAAGGAGTATAAATCCTTCCATTCCCCACCATCCAGTCACAGCTGAAGAAGCTTCTTGGATGAGAAACGACACGTCTTCAAAGTAAAACCAGAAAGTTCAGTTGTCAGGCCTGCAGCCATCTTTTCTTCTGGATCTTTGGCCTGCCACACTTTCTATTATTCTACTATGCATTTTCTATTGTGGGAAAATGGGACGGGGGATTGAACGGAGTTAGATGATATGTAGCCATAGCAAAATCCTTTCTAGAAAGCCAAGGTCATCCTTTGTCTTTGCGCCTCTGCACCTGACCGGAACTGGATGGGTGGAACTGCCAGCATGGCAGGGGAAGATGGACTTGTGGGCGTGGGGGCAAGATCTTGAACTTTGAGCAATACATTGCCTTGGACTCCGATTTAATTTTGGATACTATTTGGAAACCTGACACCAGTTGCTCTTGAAAAAAACACCTTCCGGACAACTGTGACCTGGATGACAGAGAATCTCCATAGACACTCATGAAGTCTAGTTTTGTTCCTCAACAAATAAATGTACCCATAACTTCCAAGTATAAACATGGCAGGCTAGCATACGTCTGCACACTAGGAAGTGCAGAGTGCACATCTCCTCATACATGGAAATGTACAAATTGTGATTCCAGAGAAAGAATGAAAGAATGACTGTGTGTGTGTGCTTGAAGAGCAAAGGCAACATCAACCTGGTACTGAATGAGGTTTTCACAGAAATAGGCTGGATTGGTTCTCTCTGTGCAATTCATACGTACATCGTCCACCAGGACTTCAAGTTCGTATTCGTGGATCCCTCCTCCTCCGTAAACTGAGAACCCGACCACGATGACTCCCGGTTTGTCCACGGAGAAACAGATGGCGTCCGGGGAGCCATTTCCAGTGTTCCAGCTCCTGCCCTGGCTGGTTTTTGTGAATCGATTTGGGCTGGACTTGACAGAATGCAAGGAGCCGAGTCCATCGGCCTGGAGAGAAGAAAGTGAAAATTAAGACGAGATTTGACCGCAAAGGATTCGAGGCAAGGTTAGGCTTCTGACATGACAATGAAGGAAGTTGTGCAGTCTGGGAACGATCTGTGAACTGCCTGATAAATCTCTGCGAAAAAAATATCACTAGAAACTGACAATCTCTTTTGTTTGAAATGCCCTGGGACAATGCAGCCAAAGCTGAAGCGTTTTATTTCTGGAATAAAATAAATCAAAGTAAAAGCATCATCGGAAAAGGATATCTGCATCGAATATGGGAATATAGGGTTTCCCTGAAGTCCTCTTAGCAGGCCATGAAGAAAAATAGTATGCTGGAATTAGGCTTACAGGCGCTTTTATAGCCATTATCTCAATACATTTCACAAGCAGAGTAGCGGTTTGTGGAATGTATTTCCTTTTAATGTTAAGAAGAAGAAAATGATTCATTGTTTATTCTATTGTTCCATTACTTCTCTATTCCCATGTTTATACTCTGTTTCCCCGAAAATAAGACCTCTCTGGATAATAAACCCAATCGGGCTTTTGAACGCATGCGCTAAAATAAACCCTCCCCTGAAAATAAGCCCTCCCCTAAAATATTTAAACTCATGCACAGCCAGTCCCTGTCATTTCTGGGGGGGGGGGAGGGGGAACATGCCCCAAGTGCCCACATGCACCTGCCATCCATGCGGAATGGCCTCACAGAGGCCGCTACCGTAAACCCTAGCTACCGTGCCCCTTCTCTTAGTGGCGGTCGCAAAAAGAGCAGCAGGCACAGCAATACAAGGGCTGGCAAGGGTGTGCCACAGAGACAGAACCTCCGGCCCCCTCTGGATCAGCTGATCCGCGGGCCGCGGTTAAGAGGCCTCCTGCACCTCAAAAATAATAAGACAAGCTCGAAAATAAGGCCAAGCGCTTATTTTCAGGGGTCAAAAGAAAATAAGACCCTGTCTTATTTTTGGGAAAACTCAGTACTTCTTTTCGTTTCTGTTTTTATTGTTGTAAGCCACCTAAGATCAGCCCCACAGTGAGATAGGCGGCAAATAAATTTCACAAATAAATCAATAAAAGTGATCAAAAAGTTAGGTCAGAGTTGGTGAGTCTTTCTTACCTCAGATCCCAGTGCAGAAGCTGTGAGCTCGCTCACAATACTCGCAAGCAATCCACAGGTATTGGAAACCAGATGTGCGGAGAACAGCTCATTTTCACGTCTCAGGCTATTTCTCACAGGTAAAACTACAATCACCAACATCTTCTCAAGGACCTCGCGAAAACTTGTCATTCCAGAGATGTTCTCTTCACTCTGCAGAACCAAAGATGCACACTTAAAAGGTAATCAAGGAGAAAAGCAACCAAGAACTAAGGGGAAAAGTTCCTGACATTTTAAAACGATCAATCAGTGGAATCTATCCACATCATATGGGTGTTCCAACACTGGAGGTTTTTAAGAAGAGACTGGACAACCATTTGCTTGAAATGCTACAGGGGTTCCTGCTTGAGCAGGGGGTTGGACTAGAAGACCTCCAAGTCCCTTCCAACTCTGTTGCACTGTTAGCGAATTTTAAGCTGTTATTTCTGGGGTCAGTGGGTCTCTGTTGTGATGGGCCTGTAAGCTGGGCTTGTAACCTGATAAAACACTTGTAACCTGATAAATGGGTTTGTAACCTGATAAAACATCTGAGGAGGTATAGACCTCTCCAGGCTACTACTAGATCCTTGCTGAAGAATATGTAGTTGTAGTTGTAGTTGAGTTTATTTATAGGCCGCCCTTTTCCCTGAGGGGACTCAGGGCGGCTAACAACTTGTATGGGAGGGGGAAAACATACAATAACATATAGACACCATGTATAATTAAGATCGAGCAACATTCATTCAACATTCGGGTGGGGGCGGATTATACTCTTTACCCCCAGGCCTGACGGGATAGCCAGATCTTGAGGGCTGTGCGGAAGGTCTGAAGGGTGGTGAGGGTACGAATCTCCACGGGGAGATCGTTCCAGAGGGTCGGAGCTACTACTGAAAAGGCTCTCCTCCGCGTAGTTGCCAGCCGGCACTGGCTGGCAGATGGCACTCGGAGGAGGCCTAATCTGTGAGATCTTATGGGTCGAGAGGAGGTGATTGGCAGGAGGCGGTCTCCCAAGTACGCAGATCCACTACCAAGAAGCACCTTGAAGCGCACACGGAGATCAACAGGTAGCCAGTGCAGCTCGCGGAGGATAGGTGTTATGTGGGTGAACCGAGGTGCACCCACAATCACTCGCGCGGCCGCATTCTGGACTAGCTGAAGCCGCCGGATGCTCTTCAAGGGCAGCCCCATGTAGAGCAGGTTGCAGTATTCCAGCCTAGAGGTCACGAGGGCGCGAGTGACTGTTGTGAGAGCCTCCCGATTCAGGTAGGGTCGCAACTGGCGCACCAGGCGAACCTGGGCAAATGCCCCCCTGGTCACAGCCGACAGGTGGTAATCAAAGGTCAGCTGTGGGTCCAGGAGGACTCCCAAGTTGCGAACCCTGTCTGAGGGGTGTAAAATTTGGCCCCCCAGCCTGAGCGATGGAACACTAACCAAATTATTGGGAGGGATGTATTTCAATCAGCAGAACGGCAAAAGCAGCTTCTTTCTTTTGACCTTGTTGGTATAATGCTGGTTGAGGGAAAGGAAAGAAGAAGACAACTTTCCACCGTTAGCTGAAGACATAATTTCCGCATCAGCCTGCGTTATCCCAGGGGGTTGGACTAGAGGACCTCCAAAACCCCTTCCAGCTCTTTGTTATTCTGATAAAATGATCCATAATGTGACACAATTCTGGACTGAGTTCAGAAGTCAAACTCTAAACTGTGAGGTTTTAGGTTAAGGTAAAGGTTCCCCTCGCACATATGTGCTACTCATTCCAGACTCTAGGGATGGAGGTGCTCATCTCTGTTTCAAAGCCGAAGAACCAGAGCTGTCCTGAAGATGTCTCTGTGGTCATGTTGCTAGCATAACCAAATGCCAAAAGCACATGGAACGTTGTTACCTTCCCACCGAAGGTGGTCCCTATTTTTCTACTTGCATTTTTGCATGCTTTTGACAAGTAACGGGAGCTCACTCCGTTACACTAAATGATACATTAAATGATCCATAATGTAACACAATGCATGGTCAGGGCTACCACCTTTTTTGACACCTCCTGTCCTGCTCATACACAAAAAAATAAAGTGGCAATAGTCACGGCAGGTTACAACTGTTAAATAAGAAGGGATGACCAACTCTTGAGGGAATAGTATACATCGAGGCCACATAGGTTTAAATTCGGGAGTTGACATATAGATATAACAGTAACTGATGTTTTTCTTGCTTCCCTGTAAACCTGCCTAGGACAATAGTGTGACAACCTAAAGAAGCTAAGCAGGAGCAGCAATGAGGTGGAATAATATGTGAAATCAAGAAACCTTCCCTACATTCAAAAATCACAAAAATGTCATTGGCGGAAACAAGATTGCAAAAATTGCCCTGATTGGAGGGGAGGTCTCTAATTAAACCAAGTGTCCACAATGGAGCTGATAGAAACCTATCAAAGCTCATTCAAGCTAACTCAAGTCTTTGGAACATTTGTTCTGGATTTCTCCTTCTTGGCTTGGTCAGAGCTTCTGTAGGGTCCAACAGGAACCCTAGCTGCTATGATGAACAGGTCAGAAAATTATCTGTCAAGCGCCAGATGAAAATTAATATTAATTAATATCAACTAATATTAATTTTATTAAGGCAGCATTTGTGCAAAATATAAGGCATGAATGTATATACAGCACTCCTTGCCCACTGTTGTGCTCTGAATCAATGAAAACAAAGGCCCAACTATTATTGAGAGAAGACACTAACTACAGTTAAAGAGTTCTTCTCCCTTACAGGGGGGAAAAAAAAAAAGCTAAATGTCGAGCACAGGAAAATCAGGAAGTCAAGCCAGTTCAAATGAATACTGGTTTGTTCCATGCTAGCTCTAGCAACAAAAATCTGAATTGCTAACAGTCAAAAAACAAATTGGCAGTAGTTAAGTCAATGGAATTCAAGGTAGGCTGGCCTGAGATCTCTTGTGGCAACGAAAGGACTCCAGGCTGATGACACATTTGACCCCCTCCCTCAGGCTCAGCCTCATCTCCTATACACTAATGCTATCAACAATTGTGAGGATTTACCATGTCTTGTGTTGGCCCTGCTGAAGTATTTCCGTAGCAGAGACATACCTGGCTTAGTTTTTCCATGTGCGCCACCAGAAGAGGGAAACGATGGGCCAACGCGGAGTCATTCTCAGTGCTGGCTTGTTTTATTCCTGAACACAGCAAGGCTTCTCCATCGTAAGCAATAGGGAAGATGGAGGTGAGCTTCACAGAGGTGTGGCACAGGGCTGACATTACAGCTGCTAGCAGCCTGCTGCTTGAAGTCTTGAAGTTGGCTTCCTGGATGTCCTGGAAAAAGAGCAGGTTGGAACAAAATGAAGGGCTTCTGGGCTGCAAACAGGAGGAATTCTGCTCTGGTGTCTCTCGCACAGCTGTGTCAACACAGCTCGTGGCAAAATGGAGAAAGCAACATGTTCTGAGAGTGAGAACAGTTAATCAGGGGAATGGCTTTCCTCCAGAGGTTGTGGGTGCTCCAACACTGGAGGTTTTTAAGAAAAAACTGGACAGCCACTTGTCTGAAATGGTACAGCGTTCCCCGCTTGAGCAGGGCATTGGACTAGGAGACCTCCACGGTCCCTTCCAGCTCTGTTAATTTGTTACTCTGTCCAGGAAGGGGCGGTAAGAAGAAGGGATGAATAAGAGGGACCAGAAACAAGCTAAAGGTGGCACTGGAGCACAAATGGTGCTGGGAGGAGCAATGGAGAAGAAACAGTAAGAAGAAAGCACAGTTGGAAGAGAAGGAGGTGGGAGACTCCTTTTCTTTCTCTGCCCCTTCTGCCTCATTAAGAGTTATTGACCTTTGTAAAAATGGAAACTTAAGACCTTTGAAGGATGGAGGAGCAATGGGCAACTGAGAACAGCAATGTGTTCTGTTCCAATTAATGCCCTGCCCTGCAAGAGAAGGCACCAATTACCTATTTGGGGCCAATCTGATGGAAGAATAAGCAATTCAGTGGTTTTGGAAAACAGGTCGACCTTTCCAGAGCAACTCTTCAAAAGCCAAAGGACGGGATTTTGAGTACCTGATCCAAGCAGTTGAGTAAATCACAGAGGCAAGCCCACTGCAAGGCCGGAGTGGGGTAGAAAGAATGAAAGCAGGCCGTGAAGGTATTGTGGCATTCCTGGAGGGCAGCTTCCAGCAGGCTCAGGGGCTGAGTGAGGTAGCCTTGAGGGTCATTGTCCAACTTGATCATGCAATGGTCGACTCCTTCTGACAAGATTTTTCTCAGCAGGGTTCTCGTCTTCCCAATGCAGTCTGCGAGCCTGCTGCTTTCTTCCACCATGGCTTTAGCGGTGGCTGCAAAGAGTGGTAACAAAAGTGACGCTAGGAACACAATCAAGAGTTTTTTGGGGTCCTTGGTGCTCTCTGAGCTGGATAGTTTTCTTGCAGACATTTGGTGACCCAAACTAGGTAACATCCTCAGTGCTTTCAACCCTGAGCTACAAATGTTCTCCTTTATTAGTCACTGCATATGGACATCAAACCCTTTGGTACGCTAGTTTGGCTCATGAAACATCTGCAAGAAAACAACCAAGTTCAGAGAGCAACGAAAGACCCCCTCATTTCAACCCTGAGCTACAAATATTCTCTTTTATTGGTAGTCAAAAGCTGAGTGAGAACTCACAGGAAAAAATAAAATTGTCTGGACATGGATACACCTGAAGGTAACTAAACCAGAAAGACAATGAGTCCTTTGGGCCATGTGTCCTTCTCGTGGAGGACCTCAAAGAGACAATTACCTTCTATTAATCAAAGCTTTCACCTTTGTCCAAAAAAGGAAGCCAAACATAGTAAGACTATGCCTTAAATCAACTTCTAAGCTGGGTTCAATATCCTAGCTCAGGGGTGTCAAACTCAAGGCCCCCGGGGTGCTTAAATTTCACCCATGGGGCCGGCGTGGAAATAGCAAAGGACCGGCCCGCAGTGCCTCTGGCAGCCAAAAAGGCCCCGCTTTGGCCAGTAGGTGCTGCAGGAGGTGTCTGTCCCGTCTCCCCTGTCCAGCTGGCCAGCCCATGGAGGAGAACTACAATGCTGATCAGGCCCACGAAGAAATCCAGCTTGACACCCCTATCCTAGCGTATTCCCCACGGTACAAAACCAATAGCCATATTTATTTATTTCATAGACAATGTCCTGATTTCTTTGCTTTTGCCCCAAATGGAGGAGAGGAGAGACTATTTGTAGAGGTAGTAGCCCCTTTTCACCTCCTGGCTGGCTAAGGTGAATTATTCCATCATGAACTCAGTTTTACTAAAAAGAGATCTCTGTATCATTAGGAAGCAAGTACATTCAAAATAGTTTAAAAAAAAGCTGTTGTGGCCTGCCAGCAGCCAGAGGAAGTGGCGGCAGATTCGTACAGTGAGGAGGTTGGGGAGGAACATGGGCCAGTCCTGGAGTCTGGGGAAGGCTCTGATGAAGGCTCTGTGTCAGAGGCAGAAATGGGGCCAAGGCTGTCTGGCAGTTCTCAGCTGCCTTTGGAATCGGAAATCAGTGGGGCAGAAGAACAGCTGGAGCCTGTTCCCAGTGTGCGCATGCGCAGAGCTGCCAGAAGAAGGGAACAGCTAAGGAGCAATGGCTGACTCAGGAGTAAAGGCACAGTTGGACGGTGAATGGCCCCTCCCATAGGGAATAAAGAGGAGCAAGGGGAGGGGAGTTTGCAGGAGACAATTAGTTTGATGCATTAGGGTGAAGATCTGTTCCTGACTTCTTGCCAAGTAATTGCTGCTACAGCATGGCGTTTGGAAGATATTGTCCTGGCAACTCTCCAAGCCTGAAAAAAGGCCTGTAGTTGTGAAATCTCATGGAAGGCTATTTGCTGGGACTTTGCTGGAGAGGAATTCCCTTTAACCTAAATAAAAGTGGTTTTATCGGGATGAGGAGTCTGCTTCATGATCTTGGGAAGCCTAGGTCAGAACAAAAGCACCTTACCTGAAACGGGGTAAATTTCACAGGTGTAGACACGTAGTAACCTCAAGCAGCAAGTGCCGACAAATCTCAGCCTTTCCAGATCCAGAAGGGTGGCCGTGTACTGGAACCCCTTCAGACCTCGGAGTTCTTCCACTCCTAAAACTAAGGTGGTCCAGCTCCAATGAAGAATGCTCAGCAGCGACTCAAAGCACTCCTGTTCCAAAGGAATTGTAAGGAAAGCAAAGAGGGCTCAACAAGGAGTATCCATTCATCCAGGGCTCTCAAACTGGGCAATAGGAGAGCCAGAGGAAAGAAGTCTATAGTAACGTTCCGGGGCAGCAAAACCTTAAAAGGTGATCAAACCCAACTGCTGCAGTGCATCCTCAATTCCTTCAACTAAACACCTGTTTAGGACCAGAGGATGGGACAGAAAAGCTGGCACATTCTTTGGAAAAGCTGGAAGATGATGGCTAGGAAGCTTCTTCCTTCCCCCCTCTCCCCCATGTAAATATTTTTACATTGGACTTCAGTCCAACAAATAACAAGTTCAAAAGCTATGAAAGAACACCAGAACGGCAGAATCTTAATAATAATAATAATCTTCTTCTTCTTCTCCTCCTCCTCTCCTTCCTCTCCTCCTCCTTCTCTTCCTCCTCCGTCTTCCTCTTCCTCTGATTTTCCTTGCTAATCTGATACAACTTAGAAAAGGGATATGCGTGCAGAATTTAGCTTTCCAGAATTTCACCTCTCATTGTTTTTCTAAAAAGGATTTGCCTAATCCTGAGGGTTACCAGGGTATCTAGGAACGAGGGAGCCATGCAATGTTTCCTCAGAAGGTCAAAATGATAAGACAATGAGAAATATGCCATTGCTCTCTTTTGACGAAGTGAATTAATGCTGCAGAATAATCACAACAGAGAAACCGTGCCCAAAGCCCTCCTAAACTCCTGTCTTCTAGATATTATGAGCAAATGCATCTGCAAAATAAAGGATAATAAATTCCATGTTCACCTACTGTGTTTCTTCAGTCACTGCAGGGATAAAATGCCATCAACGTAAGTTTACTTAAGAATGAATGCACATTTCTGCTTTTCAAAAAGGCCGGGGTTCAATGCGCATATCCCTTTTTTATTTTGTACAGGTAGTCCTTGACTTATGACCATCACTGAACCCAAAATTTCTGTTGCCACCCGCAAAATTTTGTTAAATGAGTTTTGCCCCCGTGTATGAACTTTCTTGCCACAGTTGTTAAGTGAATCACTGCAGTTGTTAAGTGAATCTGGCTCCCCCACTGACTTCGCTTGTCAGGTGGCGGCAAAAGCTGATCACATGGCACTACAACCGTCATAAATATGAACCAGGTGCCAAGCATGTGAATTTTGATCACGTTACCACAAAGATGCTGCAATGGTGAAGTGTGGAAAAACGTTCATAAGTCACATTTTTCAAGGCTGTTGTACCTTTGAAAGGTCACTAAATGGACTGTGGCAAGTTAAGGACTACCTGTACAGTGGAAGATTTTAAATATGCAGCAAACTATTCTTTATTAGCCAACTCTTTTTCTTTTCATTAAAACACGGGCAGGCGGACTCACCACGGAAACGGTTCTCGCAAACGATCGCTTTAAAATGTGCACCGGCTCGCTGGTTTGCTGTTTGCCTTTGGATGCACTTCCATCACTTGTTGGCAGCCTAGAAGGGAAATCAAGAAAGAAGAAATAATGCTGATGCAGCTGACAAGCAGGTTTGAGGGATATACAACCACATTGGTTCTTGCAGGACATGGTTTCGGATCAATGAGCTGCATTTAGATCCCCAAGAATGCATGACCAGCTGTTGTTTCTCAGAAATAGCAGCTCAAAAATTGTAAGGTAAAAATATATCCGTTCAAACACTCTGCTTGCCAGGCAGTAGGGGGTAGGGGGTAGGGGGTAGGGGGTAGTAGTAGTAGTAGTAGTAGGAGTAGTAGTAGTAGTAGTAGTAGTAGGAGAAGAAGAAGAAGAAGAAGAAGAAGAAGAAGAAGAAGAAGAAGAAGAAGAAGAAGAAGAAGAAGAAGAAGAAGCAGCTACAGCCATGAAAGTAGATCTTCTCTGGAACAAAATTATATTGGTTAATAATTACTGTATATATTCATTATGGACAACACTTTATAGAGCCAGAAAACTCCAATTAAAATACGAAAGTGTTGCTATGAAAACGTACAACTTAACATTGTTGAATGTTACATGACACTTTCGCTTCAAATGTTTGCTTAAAGAAGGAATGAAAATATATATATTTTCAAAACCCTTACTGGGATTTGAACCTGGGCTATCTTACATACTAGGCAAACTTCTTAGCCATTAGGCCACAGGCTCTTATCCGTTATCAGCGAAGCCAGGGTGAAAGGTATCTATTAGATTTTTACAACCCCTGGTAAGCGGATAAGAGCCTGTGGCCTAATGGCTAAGAAGTTTGCCTAGTATGTAAGATAGCCCAGGTTCAAATCACAGTAAGGGTATGGCTAGCTGATGAGAGCTAAATAGCTTGAAATAGATCTATACTAGTCTCCCTTTATTTATTTATCAGCACAAAATAAAAAAAACACAAATATAACAAAGGCAACAGTAAAAATATTGGGTTTCTGTCGTGATGGACTCTTGTGACGAGCCGATTGACAGATGTTGGAAGCAGTTAGCTTCCTCCCATAATTGGGGCTTACCAGGGGTTGTAAAAATCTAATACACGCACACACACACACACACACACACACACACACATATACATATATACATATATACATATATACATATATACATATATACATATATACATATATACATATATACATATATACATATATACATATATATATATATATATATATATATATATATATATATATATATAGCATTACCTGTATAAGAGTTGAGGGATCTGTCCTGCATTCACGTCTGTGCCATTATTTGATTTCTTTGAACTTTTAAACTGGAAGACAATCCTGCAAGAGGAAAACAGATTTAGAGGCTGGGGATGCTCCCTCCGTTTCAGAGGTGCCAAGGGGAAGGGGACTTACCCATCATCCGTAGTAATGGAAGCTTGTCCATGGGAGCCGCAGTCACTGCTGGGCCCAGAAACCCGGGCCCAGGCGACATACCACCAGCTGGCTTGCAGGAGGACAGGTTCGTCAAACATCATAGCGTACTTTTCCCTGAGAAAACGGCAAGCAAAATTATGGATAAGAAATTGGATGGGGAAGAAGAGGTGTTTTATAGAAATATCAGAGAAGATGGTAAGTTAGTGAAGTTGTCTGTACTTGTCTGGAGGTACGGAAGAGTAATTTTTTATGTTTTTTCTTTCTTTAATTATTTTTTCTGCATTTTTATGGTTTTTTTATATTCTTTTTTGTTTACATTGTTTTCATTATTCTTGTATTCTTGTAATACGAATCCTTGTATTCATAAACTTTAATAAAAAGTATATAAAAAGCTGCTGGAAGTAAAAGAAAGGGATATAACATTTGTTTATTTGATCAAAGTTAAAATAATATATGTTCTTATTTTTGATAACTCTTAATGGACTTCTTCTGACACTAGGATTGAAAAGTTGATGCTTTATAGATTTGCTATAGATAAGAGACAAATAATACAGGTAAGAAGATTTTTTCTATTATAATTAAAATCCTTAATAAAAATTATATATACAAAAAGGAATCTTTCAATTTAGTTGCTTACTAATCCTTACTTGGTTCAGTCATTTTTCTATTTTTCTTGAGAAGGGTTTTTACGTCAGGAGCAGAATAATCATTGACTGTGTCTCTTCCAGCCAGTATTTTTAAGTTTCTCAAAATGAAAAGGTTACTAGACAAGACTTATTTATCACATTAAATTAATTTTAATGATATGTTCATAAAACATTGATAAGTGTTATATCAAACAATAAGCATATTGAAGCAGTCACCCCAGAACAATGCATGTTTTCAGAATATTTGTTAATTGAGTGATATGATTGGGTTGGTTCTCCTTGTTTATTGTCATTTATGTCATATATGTTTATTATATGCATAATTTTGTATTTATTTATTTTGCCATGTTTATGAAACTCAAAGAGCCGAGGTGGCGCAGTGGTTAGGGTGCAGTACTGCAGGCCACTTTAGCTGACTGTGATCTGCAGCTCAGCGGTTCAAATCTCACCAGGCTCAAGGTCGACTCAGCCTTCCATCCTTCCGAGGTGGGTGAAATGAGGACCCGGACTGTGGGGGCAAGTTGCTGACTCAATTTGCTAAAAAATTTGTAAACCGCTTAGAGAGGGCTGGAAGCCCTATGAAGCGGTATATAAGTCAAATAAATAAATAAATAAATAAATAAATAAATAAATAAATAAATAAATAAATAAATAAATAAATAAATAAATAAATATAGTGTACATTGGAGGTGATGACCCTTTGAGAGTTATAGGCAATGAAATTTCATTTTAATGTATGCCGATGAGTGTACATTCAAAGAGACAATAAGTTGAATTGTCCTCCTTATTCTGAACTGGGTGCCTTCGAGATGTTCTCCCTTTTTTAAACTGAAAATAAAAACTCAGGTTAAGAGAAGCGATTCGTTTTTTTTAAAATTCTACTCACCTCGCGGCACAATCGTACGCCAGGACATCCGTTTCAGCAAGAAGGTCCCCATCCGTTTCATGGTCACCTCCATCTGGCCCCAACTCAAAGAGCTTTAAAAAAAAGAGAAACGTTCAACGTTTATCTTCTGGCTGGACTGGGAGGTCGTTCTCTTCTTACCCTCTGCCCTAATGCCGTGATGGCGAACCTGTGGCACTAGGGTGAGAGGGAGCCGTCTCTGCAGGCACGCAAGCTGTCACCTCAGCACGGCTCCATCGTGCATGCACAGCTCCTACCAGCCAGCTGATTTTCAGGTCTTTGCTGCACATGTAGGAGGCGCACATGCATGCACGGGGAGGCAGGGGGTCACCCGAGCATGCAAGGGGGGCAGGGGGAGTACAGAGCGCCCCCCCACGCAGTGTGTTTTTGGTCCTAGGAGACTTTAGGGAGGTCTGCTAGAGCCAAAAAGGGGTGCAGGGGGGGGGAGTTGTGTGCACATGCCTGAGGGGGGGAGCACAGGGGGTCACACCTGCATGCGCAGAGGGGCGGGGCACACAGGGGTTGTCGCGCATGCATTGCATTATTCCTTTCAGCACGCAACAATAAAAACGTTAGCTATCACTGCCCTAGTGTCTCTCTTGGGGAAAATCTAATTGTGTGCGGTTCAGCAGGTGCCAAGGAAGCAATCTGAGAACCAAAACCCTGACTCAGAGACACTGAGCAAGTGAGGATGGGCTATTATTGAAGGCAACGGCTACCACTTCAGAAGCCCAAGGCAGCCTCAGGTAGGTAAAGGCTGATAGGTAAATAAAGAGGTTACTTTCAACCTTATAAGCATCAAGCACACTCATGTCTTCTGGGAACATGTTCTAATTTTGGAACAAAACTTAGCCATTCTGAAACTTCAAATAGAACACCCTGTTTGGCATTTTCTAAAGTCAACACACCCAAACTCTATTGCTCCTAGAGTTTTAATTGAATTTACAACAAATATTCTTGTGCAACTCTTTTCAACCAATCCAGACAATTCATTTTAGCACATAACAGAATGAGGAAGATATGCAGCCTGGCTATTTATTATGCAATACAAAAGTCAAAGTTTTGAGAGCATTGGATGAAATAAATGGTGGACTATTCAGTTTATCTTCATCACCGCAATAGCTACAGGGTTTACAGTTTTTCATGAAGCCTGATATGCTAGCCTTGCCAAAAGCTCAGGATGACTTTAGAAACTAAAGAATTATTTTAACCAATGTGGTGGATTATATTGGTTCAGTTATTTTAATACCCCCCTTCTCCCAAGTTTAGATATGTGCCACCACATGACAACATTAGGTCTATTTTATAAGAATAACAAAAGCCACATTAGAATGGAACGGAATAGGGAACAGAATGGAACAGAACAGAATTCTTTATTGGCCAAGTATGATTAGACACACAAGGAATTTGTCTCTGGTGCAGAAGCTCTCAGCGTACAAGCAAAATAAAAATCATAACAATGATACGAGAAGATAGTAGAAAAGATGAGAAAGGTAATAGTAACACAGCTAGGTAAATATCCCTAGCCATAAAACCGTGCCGTGGGAATTTTATGTTTAGCAGAATAAAGGCACTAGAAGCGGGGGGGGGGGGGGGGGGGGACGGCACGGCACGGCGGGGACTGTCTTTGTATCCAGCTGTTTTGGCATACAACATCCTATAGCAATACCCTATATCCAGTTTATTTCCAGGATGTAAGGGGTCTGTAGATATTTACAACTCATAGATATTATAAGTTGCAAATATCCACAGACATTCATTATGTAAATAATGTAGATACTATGACAAGGTATAGTAAGAAATATATTTGAAGGAACAGAGGGAGAAGAACTTCTGAAAAAATCAAATGTGAATTGCATGTTTCTTATTAGTTACACATTTATTTTCAGATATATTTTTTTTGCATGAAAGCAAGCTTCATTCTCCTGGTATTTCAAGGGCTGCCTGATCAAAGCCATGCTATGTTCCAAATTCAGATTTGAACAAAGCTCCTTTGGCCCACCTTTATCTTAGCGGTGTATTCTCCCCTGCCACCAAAAAGGCCCAGGCCACCAAGCAAGAGGTCAGTATCCGCGCAAAAACGAATGGCTTCCACAGAGTGGGCTGAGTAACCCCACCCTCCTCCATGACCTAAGGAAAAAGGAAAGCAGGTGGTCACACAACTGTCCACAGGGACATCCTGACCAAGAGGGGACGGGGGAGAGGGATCAGCAGCTAAGAAAGCGAGGGTTACTTTCAAATCGGTTGACAATATTGTAGTCTTCCTTGGAGTAGACTTTCATCACCGCGTGACTCTCCTCTTCTGTGTTCATCACGCCCATTTTTAAGTCTTGCATGGCTGCCAGAGTGTCAAGGCAACCTTTAGAAATAAAGCAAAAGCATGAATGCAGTCGGATCGTATCCATGCAAATGAAGCAGTGTGAACAGGTTAACAAAGAGTAATTGTTCAGATGTGGGTTGGGGAGCACCTGGCATGTAAGACAGTAAATCTGGCTTTCTATCTAAAAAATGCGAAAGGAATAAAACACTTTTTAAATTATTTGTGCTGTAGGATTAGAATTTTTTGTTCTGAACTAGGCTTCCCCAAAATGCATGCGGCAGAGCCCTGATCCCGATAAAACCCCTTTTATTAAATGAACATGAATTCCTCTCATTCGCATTCAGCAAGGCTGGCAAAAAGTCATTCAAAATAATATTTATGACTACAGACCTTATTTATCTTAGAAAGCTGCCATGTAAATATTTTCCAAATGAGGTGCTGTGCAAGGAAAGACTGGGCAGAGTCTCTGAGATTCACGGACAGATCTTTACACTCCTGAAACAAATCTAATGACCGAACAAACGAATTGTTTCCTGCAAAAGCCCACTCCCCTTTCACTCTTCTTTTATTTCCTATGGGAGGGGCCAATCACCTTCCACCTGTGACTTTACTCCCAAGTCTACCCTGATTTCTGATTTGTTCTTTTCTTATGGAAGCTCTGTGCATGTGCACACTGAGAACAGGCTCTAGTTGTTCCTCTGCATCACTGCTGTCTAGCTCCGAAGGCAGCTGATCACTGCCAGACGGCCTTGGCCCCCTTTCTGCCTCTGATGCAGAGCCCTTGTCTGAGCCTTCCCAAGCCTCCAGAACTGGCCCATGCTCCTTCCCAACCTCTAACTCCTCCCCAACAGTCTAACTCTGCTGCCAGCTCTGCCACAACAATTCTTCAGGTCAACAAGCTTGCTGACTTATATTTATTAAAACATTTAATATCTATCTGACCACACAGCCCTTGAATGTTCCATGAATTCAACTATAAAAGCATTTTTAAAAAATAAAAAGTCGACCTCACTGACTACCTTGTGCAGTGACTGTTATGATGGTGCTGAAAAAAAAAATTACTTTGCAAACAAGGTGTGCATTTATAAGTTTCACAGCATCTGTCTCCTTCAGTCATGTGCTCGGCATTACAGTCAATTATTATGTGCTGTCCTGTACCTGACACTTTTGCTTTCATTTTTCCCTGACTTGCTGAGTGGAGAGCTTAAACAAGCTAGCTCTTTTGACAATCCCTCCTGCGTTCCTTCCAAAGCAAAGAGATTGGAGAGGAAGGGATTACAAGAGAGTAAGCAGGCATACATCAGGGAGAAGACATCAAAAGGAATGTGATAGCAAGCTACACAAACAGGTGTCAGCATATTCTTTCGATATGCATTCCCACTGTGTCCCGGCTTATTTTCTTACAATCCTTTCCTCTGCAATGACTATAAATACAAACATTAAATTGCTAATTAAACCAGCAGAGGAAATGGCATGCCAAAGGGTGGGGGAATGGAGGAAAAGGATAGCTGAAGTAAAATCAGAAGCACAGTAAAATCAAATTAAGTGATTTTCCAGTAAGCACCACATCATTTAACAACAGTCGATGGTTCCAATTGTAGCCACTAAATGAGGAGTATCTGTATCGTTCTTACAGTTAATAAAGCTACTCTAGCAATAATGTTTTGCTAGTTATTTTGAGGTGGATTGTTCATACCCAGCATGTGCAAAGCTGCATGTGATCTTGTAGTAAGAGCTTTAGATCCTGTTGGAAGAGCCAGTTCTGGACTGAGAATGCTGCAACGGGACTGTGTATCCGAAGCGGAGGGAAGTCTGGAATCGGCCACAACTGAGTTGTAACTCCACAATTCTCTTGTATTTGGTCGAAACCTAATCAAAATAATAAGATTCGACACCTTTCAAGCTGTTATTATAGCTGCGGCCTAATAAACTCAAAACAAATGGATTTCAGATTAAAGGTTGCCACTTCGTATTTCTTGTCCTGCAACAGACAGGCAGATCGGTCTTATTATAGAAAATTATGAGAGAATGAGGACAAAACATTCTATCTTTCTAACAATACAAATTCTACTGGAGGTATAAAATGTGCAACTTCGGGAAAGGCTGGCTTTATGCTAAGGCTGAGTAGGCAGTGGCCTACGGTGTCAAAGCTTCCTTCCAAATCATTTTAAAAACGCAAATCTTTGCATTGGCAGGAAGAGGCACCATCCGTCACTGCGTGCTAGGGGGGGCCACATACCCCCCAAAGGTGGCACAGGCTCCATCTCAACACAAAGGTTGCCAACCAGTGTGTGTATCAGAAAACAAACCCTACTGAATTCAAGCTCCTGCACGAAAGGCAGAATATAAGCCTAACGAAGAAATGTGGCTAATCCTTGACTTACAACAGCACTGTTAGAAGTTACAACGCTGAAAATAAGGGGCACAGCTATTTTTCACACCTACCACCATTGCAGCCTTCCCCTGGCCACACGATTAAAATTCAGATGCTTGGCAATTGACTCACATTTATGACAGTGCTGGGGTCATGTGATCCTTTTAGTGATCCTTCCGACAAGCAAAGTCAATGGGAAAACCAGACTCACTTAACAACCATTCCTCAGGGGTGGTATTCCCTTTCCTTCCCTACCGGTTCGCAAATGTGAGCGCGGGCACATCCACGCATGAGCTCAGCCTTCCGTGCATGTACTTTGTCTGAAAAAAGGGCCTAAATGGGTTGCCGTAGAGCCGGGGCAGGTGGGCAGGGCCACCCGCGATTTCCACTACCAGTTCGGGTGAACCGGTCCCAACTGGCAAACTACCACCTCTGGTGTTACTATTTTAACAACTGCAGTGATTCCCTTAACAACTGTGGCAAGAAAGGTCGTCAAATGGGGTCAAGCTCACTTAACAAATGTCTCGCTTAGCAACAAAAATGTTGAGCTCTATTGTGGCCGTAAATTGAGGACTACCTGTAAACGTGATTTACCGGCAAAAGAACGAGAGTGAGGGAGGCTATAGTGCAAGTTGCAGCAGGTGGCCAGCTGATCATCATGCATGCATGCATGCCAGAAACCAGAAGTCTAGCTGGCTGGCGCCCATCCACCCGCTGGAAACCGGAAGTGCATTTCCCAGCACGCACATGCCCCCTGGGCACTTCCTCTTCCGGGTCGCGTCCCAGATGAGCATGCATGTGTGCGAAATGCATGTGCCGCGGGCTCCCTTTTTGGCACTCAGTGCCGAAAAGGTTCACCATCACTACCCTATGAGCTCATCCATATTCCCTTTTCTTTAAGCCAGAAACATTTCAAGGACATATACGCTGATGTTATCTCCTTACGAATGCTGGTTAAGGATTGCTGTTAATTAAAAAAAGGGGGGAAAGGAAAGATTCATCATTCCAAAGCAGGATGCCTTGGTCCTTTCCCAGGTTCCCTAAACTGGCTTTTGAAAAATTATTCTCCCGCCCGGTAGTATTTTATTTCTACCCCTGCCAACACTTACCGCCAAATGACATCATAAACAGGATCTAGACAGACGCCAAACCCCTGAAGGTCTTCCTGTTCAGAATCATTAAACGTCTTACAACTTCCGTCAACTTTGTTTATCAAAAGACACTTGAACGGAGGGGGCTCCGATATGGAAGCTGGAATCAAGCCTAAGAAACACATCAGCGAAAGTCAGACATTGGGCCATTTATTTGGTCTCTTAAATGACCAAGTCATATTAAGGATAATATTCACTGCATTGACCTGAGCTGAAGTTAAGAAGTTTCCCCTATCCTAAAGATAATAAGAAGGGGGTGGGGAGTTATGATAGGCGCACACATATATTCCTATATTCTCCTCTTGGCAACTCAGCCTGCAGACATAGGTGGCCACGCTCCAACAAAAGGCAAGGCCAACCCCACCCACCCCAGTGGTCATCTAATAAATGATGGGTTTTGTGTGTTAAGAGTGTGTACGGGCGGCCTTCGAATTAACTGCCTGGACCAGACCCTGTAATTTTCTTGGCAATGTTGTTCAGAAGCGGCTTTTCTGGCCTCCTCCTTGGACTGAGCCATAAAGAACAGCCAAGGTCATCCAGCTGGCTTTGTTTCTAAGGAAAGATTGGAATCGTGGTCTTGATTTCCAGCCTGATGCCTCTAACCATTACATCAACTGGCTATCCTGACTAAAATTATTGCATGTCAAAAGTTAGGCTTCCCTAATATAAGTTTAAGTGTGTACCTCTCCTCTCCCTCCTCTTCTCTCCCTCATCTCCATCCTCTCCTCTCCCTCCTTCCTCTGCTTTCCTTCACCTCCTGTCCTCTCCCCTCCCCTCCTTTCTCTCTCTCCTCTCCTCCCCCCCTCTCCCCTCCCTTCCCCTTTCCTTTCCTCAGATACAGGCCAAATTTTTGTGATGGAAGAACTCCCATTTTGCAGAAAAATCCATCTACATGAGGAGCTATAGCTAGAGACTCTCTCGCACAGACAACGTAGGAAGGGCAACATGACTGTGCCCCATAACCCTGAAGGGAGGGCAGCAAAAGATTCTCATTCATTCATTCCTGTCAGGTCCATCTGCACATCCCACCCACAGCTCACTTCTAACTGCTGATGCAGCTTTGCAAGGCAACCTGGTTCTTCCTTCCCATCCATCATGCACCCCCTCTGGGCTCCCCAATTAACAAGTAATGATTTTGAGTCCCTTCTTAGAGGAAATTAACACATCAGCTAGAAATCCGTGGTTCCCCTGAGCTGCTGCAGCAGCTAACAAGCTTCTTGCCTATGATATGCCGACTGGCGAAAATCTCCGATGTTGCAAGGACATGAGAGTTGATAAGAGCTTCGTCAATCCGAAGGAACGTCTGATCCCCACTGGCTCCCACCCAGGTGGCCTTGCGTCCAAACTTGGAGCCCACGTTAGGTACCGCTGCTGGCTTGGCGTTCCAGTATGGAATGTCCAGGATGGGTCTGCCAAGTTGCCCTTTCTGAAAGGGCAAATTGGGAAGGGGAAAAAAAAGAGTAGAAAATGAAACATTACAAGACGCTCAAGTGGTAGAACAGAAATTCTCAGCTTTGTCAGCTGTGGCCCTTGCAAAAGTTCCATTAAAAACCATCTTATCAACTGTTGTCTAGCTTCTGCCGTTTTAATATCAATGATCCTATGACAAATAACTTGTGAGCCTATAGTATTAATTATTAGTAAAGGTAAAGGTTCCCCTTGTACATATGTGCTAGCCGTTCCCGACTCTAAGGGGCGGTGCTCATCTCTGTTTCAAAACCGAAGACATCTCCGTGGTCATGTGGCCAGCATGACTAAATGCCAAAGGCGCTCGGAATGCTGTTACCTTCCCACCAAAGGTGGTTCCTATTTTTCTACTTGCACTTTTACATGCTTTCGATCTGCTAGGTTGGTAGAAGCTGGGGCAAGTAATGGGAGCTCACTCCGTTACACGGCACTAGGGATTCGAACCGCCGAACTGCCGACCTTTCTGATCGACATGCTCAGCGTCTTAGCTACCGCGTTCCTTCATTATTAGTATTCAATTGTAATTCTTCTGGTTGGGGATTGTTAAGAGTTAGAGTCCCAAGGTCAAAAAGACTAGAAGTGAATCTGGCTTTGGCTGATAATGGGCTGTGGACTCATTTCTAATTGAAAAATTATGTCTTGAATCTTTCCAGTTTTAAACATTGATAACAATCTTAAATTTAACACTGTCCCACCCCCAAGATAGTTAAGTTTCTCTAAAGATGGAAAACGTTCTGCATTAAGGAATTGGTTTGGACAAGGAAAGTCATTTTAAGGAAAAGGGCTTACAGAGAAACTTCCAAAGGTAAAGACTTGTCCATCCATCAACAGAACAGCTGTGTGGTTGCTGCCTGCGCTGACCTGGGTGCTGGGTCCTGGTAAGGCTTGGACTAGAGTGGGACACCCCCTAAATTAAAAACAAAAATAGCAAGCATAAATTCATCCATTCTTGGGTACCAATGCACAGCAGGAAACTAGTCAAACCTGAAATGACACAATTCGAATAACTAATGATCTCTTCGATTTGGGGAGCAGGACAAGGGAGGCACGTAAACTATGCAAAAAGTGAATGGATCATAACTCAATATTTGAACAGTTTAAATGTTTTTTTCTTGATAAGCAGGTGTCCACTCCTGGTGGATCTTCTGAGTTGACCTCCAAAATGCTAAGTGGGGCCAGATCTTGAAGAGCTGGGATTGGGAATGTGTAGGATTACCAGGTTTCCAAATGGGAAATGGATGATCTGGTCACGTAATGACTCGCTTAATGACATCACTTAGCAACTGAAATTCAGTCCCAATTGTGGCTGCAAATTGCCAACCTGTATAAAAGTTAAAATATCTATGGTAGTAACAGTGATGAAGACGATAACGTAAAGATCATGACCAGACCATCAGACTCTAGCCGTCTTGTCCTAACCAATTAATAGGGGGTAACGATAATCCAGAAAAAGAGCAGCGCAGTGGCCTAGAGGTAAAGTCTCCCACTCGGGAGATTGAGAGTTCAATCCCAGGTAATGGCAAATGTTTCTCTATCAGAGAAAATATCTGCTACTAACTCCCTGTAGGTGTCAGGAAGGGCATGCAGCCAGTAAATGCTCAGTTTGATCTAGTCTATCCTGAATTATGGAATTACAGGATCGTAAAAAGGGAGTTTCAATGACAATCCAGAAACAGAATAATGTGACAGCACCGAAATCTTAAAGGTTTTATTCTGCAAATAATATAAATCCAAGCAAATCCCCCCACCATTAAAATTTTCATATTTATAGTAGAAGACTGACATACCTAGAATTCACATCTCCGTGCCCAAGCTGCCCGTGCTGGCCATATCCAAAAGTGTAAACATCCCCATTCTCCATTAGAACAACTAGAGAATAAAATGGGAAATCAGTGACTATCCTGGTTAACCAAGCTTCACATCATGAATTCATTATTGCAAAGAATGATCTGAGTCTCTGATATATAAATATATTCAAGTGAATAAAATTGTCTTCCAGGACAGCTACTACCCAAGTCCTGGCCATTTGGACTCTGGAGCTACCTATGACTCTAGGCCAGTGGTTCCCAAACTTGCTCTGCTGGCTGGAGAATTTTGGGAGTTGAAGTCCACAAGTCTTAAAGTTGCCAAGTTTGGGAACCACTGCTCTAGGCGCACGTGCAAGCCACCCTTTTTACGCACTTATAGACACAAAGGCTTGCACACTTGTGCCATCCCACCAGGTTTCAAATGCTTCTCTGACAAAAGTTCAGAATTTTTTTTTTTAATTCCTAGATCAATCTGATAGAAAGACTCTACCTGAGTGATGAAATCCACAGCTAACTTGTATTGCTCGAAGATCGCAATCGAAGTGGACAGTCCCTGGAGGGTAGGTGGTGATTTTGCTGGCATCTTTCTCACTCCTATCTCCACTTCCATCTACAAATGTAAGACAATGAAAATCTCTCCCATTCTTGTCTCTCAATTAGCTTTACACTTTGTAGCATCAAATCTCATGGTGAGAAGAGGCAAATCCTAATGTCCTAACTAGAATAAACAGGCAATGGAGCACATGGATGTTGTCACTGTTAACTATGAAAAATAACTGCATCTCAGATTTTTCAGATTACAGTGATAAATCAGAAAATTATATGAGTGTTATGTTAGCAAGCCATATTTCCATCATCCATTCAGACATTAAAAACCTGTTATATAGTCATTATTTTTTTAAAATACCATATTGATTAGGTATGCATATACAATACTCAATGCAAATAATAACAACAAACCACAGAAGTCCTGGTTTCTCTTCAAGTAAAAAGTGCTTAATGTTTTTAGCGGTATTTAAGACAATACAGGATTTACTGTGTTGTTTTAACAAAACAGTAAATACATTTCTTCAAAAATGTATCTGAATATCCAAATGATAAGAATAAGCTCTAAAGTTTGTTACAAAGTGGATTGAGGATCTCAAAAGGTTGCCTGATTGGATTAAAACCTGAATATGATTGAAAAGAAAATACACTGGATCGATGTTCCATTATCATCTTTGGGGCAAATTTTGAAACAGATTCTTTCTGTTCTTTCCCATTAAGTTTCTCAAAGGACACGGATAAAATCTAATAACACAAAATTTAATAACTGGAGTGAGGTAGGGTGGGGGAATGAAAGGACCCCAAATGTCTAACCTCTCCCTTCCTCCAGTCTGTGCCTTCTGTTCACACGTTGCCTCTTCTCTTCTTGTCTCAGCTGCAGATGTTCTTCAAGGTTAACGCCGGGCACAGGGACAGCTGCGTCATACAAAGGGAAACCCGTCAACGTACACTATACCTGTGCTTTCCACACCTGACTAAATTAGCCCAAGTTAGGTAAAAGGAGTCTTTCTTTGGGTGAAGACAGTGAGGAAAATCCTCAGGGACGACTCACACCCTGGTTGGCACTTCTTTAACCTCCTACCATCGGGAAGGAGATATAGAAGCATAGCCAGCCGCACAAACAGGCTGAAGAACAGTTTTTATCCGTGGGCTGTCTGACTCCTGAATGCGAAATAACATCATAACTACCGTATTTTTCAGAGTATAAGATGCACCAAGGTTTTGAAGAGGCAAATTTTAAAAAACAAGTTTTTGCACTCTGCAAACCTCCCAAAAATGCCCCCCTCCCCTTAAAGGGCATGAATAACCCTTAGGAGGCTTGTAGAGTGTTCCTGGAGAGGGGGGCAAAAACAGCAAAAAACGGTCTGTTTTTTACGAAAACAGGCCCATTTTTTGTCAAAAAAAGGCATTAGGAAGCCTATAGAATGCTCCTGGGGACTGGGGGGAACACAATTGAGCAAAAAAACGCCTGTTTTTTGCTCATTTCCGCCTTCCCCAGCCCCTAGGAGCTCTCTGAAAGCTTCCTAGAGGCTATGCACGGTGGTTTTGGTGAAGGGGGCGGGGTTTCTAGAGGCAAAAAAATGCTGTATTCAGTATGTAAGACACACCCAGATTTTCAGCCTCTTTTTTGAGGGGAAAAAGGTATGTCTTATACTCCCAAAAATATGGTATGTAGTACGATGGACATGCAGGGCTGGTGCAGCGTGCAACATGTTCACATTGGTGAAATAGGGTTATGTGGTTGTTAATATGATTTATTGGGTTAGGGATTTTCTATCTTCACTGTGAGTTGTATTGTGTTAGGGTGGTGCACTAAGGGAGGCTCAGCCAATCTCACTGTACACACGTGCACTGACAATAAAGGTGTGAATTGGAATCTAATGCTCCATCACCAAGGAGACACTTACCGTATTTTTCAGACTATAAGACGCACTGGTGTATAAGATGCACCAAGATTTTGAAGAGGTAAGTAAGAGAAAAAGGTTTTTGCCTTCCCTCAGCTCCCAGCAGCATTCTGCAGGCTTCAGCAGGGCTGGGGTAAGGCAAAAAGTCTCAGTTTTGGGGGGAAACGGCCAGTTTTTCACAAAAATGGGATGCGAGAACGGGGCTTCGGAAGGCCAAAAATGGCTGTATTTGGTGTATAAAACGCACCAACATTTCCATGCTCTTTTAAGGGGGGGGAAGGTGCGTCTTGTACTCTGAAAAATACGGTAAATAAGGGCTTTCTGTTAGATGGATCTAGATCATGAAGGAAACTTTTGGGAAGCAGTGCTGTGTATGGTAATACCCTCCCTCTTCTCACAAAGGTGCCCCTCAGTATATTATTATTTATTTTATTTTATTATTCTATTATTTTTATATTATTTTATATTACATTATTTTATATTACATTACATTAATATTGTATTTTTTGACTGCCCATCTTACCACAAGGTAACTATGGGTGCTTTACAGTGTTAAAAAAATAAAATATTGCACAACCGATACACAATAAAGAAGATAAAATACTCAACCCTAACTAAAAGATGAAGGCAGGACCTGTTCAGATAAAGGGGTGAGCTACGACTTAGATCTGAAGATATTGGGGTGCTTTCCCTTTCCCCAGTTAGATATTGTTGCTGCTTTACAGTAGAAATGTTAAATGATTACTTGAAGAAAAATATATTTGGGGCATTTAGAACAAAATGCTGTAGAAGGGATCAACCTGTGAGACCTGGGCACCATCTTTTACATTGGGCCTTCAGGCCTGCCCCATTTTCTACTGTGGGGAAATGGGAAGGGGGATTGCATGGCATATGGGTGATTTATTGTCAAAATAACATTCTTTTCTCAGGGAGTCAAGGACAACTTGCCCTGCAGCTGCGATGGTGTGACTGGGAGGCATCTTCAGTTTTGGACGGTGCCTGATTGGGCCATGGGATGGACATGTGGGTGCTGGGCAGGGACTTGAACTTTCGTCTGGGTGGGGAAAACCTGGAAACTTTCAGATTCGGGTTTTCCCATATGTGCCAATATGACATTTCTAATAAAATGGAACTTTGAGGAAACTCAAGCAATAGCAATAGCAATAGCAGTTAGACTTATATACCGCTTCATAGGGCTTTCAGCCCTCTCTAAGCGGTTTACAGAGTCAGCATATTGCCCCCAACAACAATCCGGGTCCTCATTTTACCCACCTCGGAAGGATGGAAGGCTGAGTCAACCCTGAGCCGGTGAGATTTGAACAGCCGAACTGCAGAACTGCAATCAGCTGAAGTAGCCTGCAGTGCTGCATTTAACCACTGCGCCACCTCGGCTCTTCAAGCCTCGGAGTCTTCTTTCGTTGGGGGTCTTACTTGGAACCCTGACACAACCTGTCTGTTTTTCTCTTTCCCCTCAAGCACTGAAGGAAATTGTATCCCACCATTTTGCATTCAAATTGGGGTGGCCCCATCTTGGGGTCCAGGAACTTTCCAAAGAGTGAATTGAAGAATTGGAGCTTTCCCTTGACTTAATTTATTTATATATATTTCATATTTCTTAATACCTTCCTCTGGTACCTTACTAAGAGTAAAAAGAAGATTACCGAACAGTGACCCCCAGAAGAATCCCAAGATCTTTAATGAGAGACGATTTCCGAGCATTGTATTTGTGCATTTACTAAGTGGGAGAGGATGACACAAAAAAATCCTTGACTGATGAAGCCAATGGTGTAAGTAGGCAAGATTTCATTTTTCTTAGGAAAACCCTTTTTGAACCACCCAAAGTTTTTTCACCACTGGATGATTTGGCAAAAGCCACCCTAGTTCCCAGTTGCGCTTGCTTACCCAGCAAGAGGTCCAGAGGGATCATCTCTTTGACCGCATCGAGGATTCCCCGTTGGCGGGCTTCCTGCCCGTCCAGCTCTCTGGCACAGGCTTTGCAACAGCCACACACAGCACAGCCGGACTCCCCCGAGCCACAGCCACAGATCCTGTAGGAGCAAAAGGCCTCGTTTCTATTATGAGCCGGGCAGAGATCAAAGGGAAGTGGAAAACAGCGGCTTAGGGGATCCGAGAGAACCCCATTAAAGCCATAACAAATCTGAGCTTCATCAGGCATCCGTTTGAAGAGCTCTCTCCCCCTCAACTCCACCAACTCTGTTTCTAGGCCACTGAGCCAGCCTTGTCCGGAGACGTTTCTGGGGTCATGTAGTCAGTATGACAACATGCCGCAGCGGAAGGGGTGCAATGAATCACAGAGCTCCATTACCTTATCATCAAGGGGTACCTATTTTTCTACTTGCATTGTCATGCCTTCCGACAGCTAGGTTGGCAGGAGCTGGGGCAAGTGACGGGAGCTCACTCCGTCAAGGGGTGGTAGGGCTCGAACCGGTGGAGTGCAAACCTTCTCCAGTGTCTTTTAAGCCACTGAGCCACCGCGCCTCTCCCAAAAGAACATCAACCAAAAGAACAAAACCCTCACAGTATTGCTTCTTCAAAGACATTGAAGCCTGCAAACTCAGGAAACCACTTGCAAGATCTGATACGGACTTTATTATGTAACCAAGCCCTGGAAGCCTGACAAAGCGATGCGTCACTAGCATAATTTTGCCAGGCTTCCCCGTTGCCTTCAGAAATGGCTGATGTTCTGTAGAATCCCAACATTCTCTGGTAATGTTCCTGTGCCATCTTCTGTACCCCAAGGTGAGTTAAGCCTCCTCCGAGAACATGGCAGAATGGTGCCCCTTTCCCCTGACGACTTAATTTTTGGAAAGCACATCGGAGTTAATCACCTTGAAGTTCTCTTTCATTTCACTGGACAGCCAAATAATCTACTAGCTCTGGGTTTTTTCCTGAACGGGCTCCAAAACCACTGAACTTCGATGCTGCATCTGAATCCAAGTATGGATTTATCACTCGGGCTCTGGGAAGAGCTTAAAACTCTTCAACTTAGAACATTAATGGTTGCCTGAATGAATTATATCCTATTCTAAATATATCCATCCCTACTTAGTTGAAGTAGGGTCCGTAAAGCTTTTGGGCGCATGCCCTGTCTCTGGGAAAGAGCCCTAATTATGACTAATCCATCTATGCATGACAGTTCCTCATCTGTTGTAGATAAGGAAAACAACCACTAAATGAGCCATTTATAACCAAGAATAAATTATTATGAATTATTATAAAGTAACATAGGAGAAATATCAAAGGTTGCTTGTAAAATATTCTTCAGCCACAAGACAGGCTCATGTTCTGACCCACCTCCCCAAACAAGACAAACACCTCTGTATTTAAATCAATGAACCCTTTATTAGGAGGACCAGTAGCCCCATCCAAAAAGTTTCTCTCTCAACCCGGGCTAACAGGTCTGTCTGGCAGGGAGATGAATAGTTGACTGCCACACCTATTCATCTCCACCCCCTGCCTTTTATCCCCCGAGGTAGGGTGGAAATGCACTAGCAGCAGTGGCACTTCTGTCCCAAGGATCGGCCCACAGATTTCCAGTGCTCTCCTCTCCTCTGCCTTCTGTGCATCACACAGTGGACCCAGCTGTTTCTTCTCTTCCTCATCAGCCACCTCTAGACCTGGGAGCTATTGACTCTCCATCTGAGGGCTGATGGGCGGCCCCAGCACTGCCTCTGTCTCTATCTTGGACATCTACATTCCCTCTCCCCCCTCTCTTGATTCGGTTGCTGGAGGGACTGGAGGCCAACAGGCCACCACAGCCCATTACCAAGAACAGACACAAGATCTTCTGTTTTTCTTTAGCAAATGGCCAATGAAGTCTCTGTCAGAGCTTCTAAATGTCTGCTGGTGCTTCTTCTTCAGAAGGAATGAGGTGAGGCTTGTTCCTACAAGCCTTCACAAGCCACCAAACTAGGGCTAAGAAAGGATAGGGCAGCTTGCACAAGCAGCTTATACTGAAAGTTACGCACCCATAAGAAAAACCAAGCTTAACTTTTGTACGGTTGCTATTAACCACATCTTCCAAAGATGCTTTTCCAGAAAGGCAACTGTGTTTTGTTTTGTTTTTCTCCCTTGAAAATGTGTCGCTTCTCAACCAAGAAGCTTCTTCAGTTCTGGATTAGAAGCTTCTTCAGAACGGAATGAAACATTTTTTTCAAAGGAAAAAAAAAACCAAGAAAGTCCAACTGCTTTTTGGAAAAGCACCTTTAGAAGTTCCATAACCTGGATGTTGAGAATCTCTACAGGCATATAAAAACATCTGAGATTATTTGACAGATACCTCTTCCAAATATTTGTTCAAGGGATTGATGGGTACCCCAACGAGGAGGACCAAAAAGAGAAGGTGCCCCTGTGGTCGCAATCGCCTCTACTTACCCTCCTGGCACCCGGTCAGGTCGGCCGCTGCTGACACAGCTGGCTCCGTAGCCCGTGCAGTCTCCACACACGGTGCACACCATGCACTGCTCCAATTTCCACTTGTGCATTCCTGGCAGGCACATCATGGATTTCTCCTCTTTCTCGTCCAGCTCCTCTTCTAAGTCTTCATCCATTGCTGTGGCCATGTTCTCAACGCCAAAGCCTCCTCAAGAGAAGAGAGACTCAACTAGATCCCATCCATCCAGACCGTCATGCAAAGACAGTGCATTCCATTTTAGCAGATGCAGAAAAATCATCTATGCTCACTGGAAAAGATCTAATGGGAGCAATCTTTTCCCTGGGCCCCAACACCTCAATGTCTGAGATTTCATGTAAAAAATGTAGGAAATATGGCTTCTTCCAACAATTTGCTGTATTAAACCTTGATTTGATCTTAACCAGTGGTGGGTTGCAGGCGGTACGCCCCGGTACGGGCGTGCCGGAGCCAGCCCGGAGCACCAGATACCGTTCCAGTACAATACTCCGGAGGGCCTGCCCGCCCGCCCGCCCTCCTCACCGTGTTTTAAAGCTGTCGGCACTTCCGTGCATGCGCATGGCGCATACAGCACCTGCGCGACATTCCGCTGAGCAGCTGGAGCGTCACAGAGGTTTGCGGAAGCGTTGTTTCCAGCTACAACGCACACGCGCACTGCGAGCGTCAATGTGGGTGACGCCGGGGCCATTCCAACCGTACTGGTTGGAATGGAATCCGGAACCCACCACTGATCTTAACCCAAATTGCGGCAAATATAATTTATCTAATTGGTACATGTCTAAACCAAGGTCATATAAGGACTCATTCTGGATTTAGCAGGCTCATGGAGTGTGGTTTGCACATCACATTACATTGAGAACTTCTGCACAGGAGACAAATTCCTCGTGTGTCTAAACACTATTCTATTTCTCTTATTTCCATTATTCCTAGCCCTGTCCTCTCCTTTCTAATTTCTCTCCTTTTCTTCTCCATTTCCATCTCCTCCCCTCTCTTATCCCAGTAAGCATGAAATTTGGCATTGCAACTCCAGGAAGGACTCTGAGTTATATTCTCAACTGCATTAATATGTGCAAGTACACTATAGAAAAGGAAAAATATCCATTAACTGGAGGTCTGTTAAAAAGCAAAATCGTTAAACAATTTGGGACACGATCCTTCTTCACCATTAATGCCACAAGACAGGGAAGAGGAGAAATGGAGGCAGCACTGACCTTTACCCCCATGGCTCATGGCGCCGGTGTCTCGCCCACACTGGCCTTTGTTATTCACCCCAAAGGTCCACACTTCTCCGTTCTTCATTAGCACGCAAGTGTGAGCTTTGCCCATGGCGACTTGTGTGGCGAAGTGGCCTTTCAAGTCAGTTATTAAGCCTGTAAAATGAACACACATTGGAAGAGTCAAAAATGTTTTTTTCCCTAATTCTACAGGGCCCACATATACCTAGCTGTTTAAAGTTACTGACTGTTCTGACCTAGGCTTCCCAAGAGCATGAAGCGAACTCCTGGTCCCGATAAAAACCCCTTTTTACTATGACTTCTGCTCATTCATATCCAGCAAAGTCTTTTAAGGGAGGATTTACAGTCACAGACCTTATCTGGTTTGGAGAGCTGTTTTGCCGATATAGGAGTCTCGGAGAGTTACAAACCAATTAAGCAAACTAATTGTCTCCTGCAAACTCCACTCCTCTTTCACTCCTATTTCCTCTGGGAGAGGCCGTTCATCATCCACCTGTGGCCTTACTGCCAAGTCGACCCTGTTCTTTAGCTGTTCCCTTTGTCTGGCAACTCTGTGCATGCGCACACTGGGAACAGGCTCCAGCTGTTCATCTGCCTCACTGATGTCTGACTCTGAAAGCAGCTGATAACTGGCATACGGCTCTGGCCCCATCTCCGCCTCCAAAACAGAGCCCTCATCAGAGCCTTCTCCAGACTCCACGGCTGGCCCATGTTCCTCCTCAACCTCCTCATTGTTCGAATCTGGCGGGCCACAACACTGACATCACAGATTAGAAAGTTGACAAGTGTTAGTATTAAAAGCTACCTTGAAGACAGCACACTTTGCAACATTTTATGTGGTTCTAGTAGGAAAATTCCCACTGTGTTGGTTTTGGATTATTTTAGCAGAATAAAAGTAAAGATAAAGATTTCTCCTCTTTGGTCATGTCCAACTCCAGGGAGAGGTGCTCATCTCCATTTCTTAGCCAAGAGAGCCAGCATTGTCCAAAGACATTTCCGTGGTCATATAGCCAGCATAAGTATACACCGAGGCACACAGAACGCTGTTACCTTCCCACCAAAGTGGTACCTATTTATTTACTCACATCTGCATGTTTTCAAACTGCTAGGTGGGCAGGAGATGAGGCAAGGAATGGGAGCTCACCCCATTGTGCAGCGCTTGGGTCTCCAACACGGGCTCTCAGTTTTCAAACTGACAAGCTCAGTGTCTTTAACCACAGTAATTATTTATTTTCATTATAGCCTCGGTGGCGCAGTGGTTAGAGTGCAGTACTGCAGGCTATTTCTGCTGACTGCTGGCTGCCTGCAATTTGGCAGTCCAAATCTGACTAGGCTCAAGGTTGATTTAGCCTTCCATCCTTCCAAGGTGGGAAAAATGAGCACCCAGATTATTGGGAACAAACCACTTAGAGAGGGCTGTAAAGCACTGTGAAGCAGTATAGAAGTCTAAGTGCTATAAATGCTATTGCCAAAGCAAGTAGAAAGCAACAGTACAAACGCTTATGGGGTATCTAGTGAAAGGTAACTGCAGAGAGCATTCTAACCCCAACTTCTGAACATCTGCTTGAATGGCCAATGTCACAGATTGACTGTTTCCTTTTTGCCATGTCCATCATATTACATGCTTGAAGACAGCAAAAATGTCAACTTACTTGTATTATCGGAGTAAATAGCATCTTTCCCAAACATGTACAGTTCTCCGTCTTTGGAAACGACTGAACTACTTCCATTATTGCACGCGGTGTACACTACAATCTTTCCTTCCATTTTGATGATTTTTTTTGGCTTATAAGGTTTAGATTGCCGCCTGCTTTTGGCTTTAAAGAGAAAAGTGACAACAGTAAAGCCGGTACATTTTATCACGAAAATAAGCACATTTACCGCAGCATATCTGAACTTGTGACTGCTTCTGGGTATTAAGTAACACTATGGCCAGAAGAAGTAAAAGAATAAACAAAGTGCTAGATAACTCTTGACACCTTTTTCACTAGTATTTCTGTCCATTTTTTTTTTTATTAAAATTCTTTTGATTTGTTCACAATCAAAAGAATAGAGTCGTGAGGTTGAGCAACATGGATCCTTTTTAAATATATATATAGAAAAGTCATAAAGCAGGGATATCTAATCAGGATACCCCAATTAAACGTCCCTCTACAAACTATAGGGATGTGGAATAGAATAAAATAGAATGGAGTGGAGTGGGGGGGGTGAGATGGGGTGAGACTGGGGGATTCGGCTGGGGGGTAGGGTGGAATGAGAATAGAATATAATAGAATAGGCTGGGCTGGGCTGGGCTGAAAATAGAATAGAATAGAATGAGTAATTTGTGCACTCATCACTAGTGCAACATTCAAATATACAAATGCCTGCACAATCTAGCATTACTCCATTCCATGTCCACTTGAGCCAAGTAGAATTTTCTTAAAATTAGAGTGGGGTTTGATAGGGTAAAAAAAACCATTCATTCGAGAAGTAACTGGTGTCTGACAGCATCCTTTATTCAGATATGCACACATACACACACACACAAACACACACACAGTATATATGTCTAGAACTCCATTTCTGCTACCTTCATTTTCATTTAAAATAGGCAGCATCTGCATAGTAATTCACACACAGAGACCACATCCAAACTACGAGGACCCCTCCCCCAACGTACTTGATTCTCCATCTTCCCCTTTACTAGCCGAGCCTGTGAAAAATACGCTGCCATCTTCGGCCACAAGTAAAGCATGGGAGCCGTCGTGCCCCACCGAGAACTGAACAATCTTTGGAGACTTGGTGATGGGCAGCTCCACCCATTTCCCTGCCGAAGGTCCGCCTTGCTTGATTCCAAGGCTCTGGTATTTGCCAGTGTAATAAATCTGGGGAAAGAGGTGAGAGAGGGAAGACCGAAGAATCACACTGGCACACCGAGAGGCTGATCAGTTCTCCAAAACAGACTTTGCTTTGATTTACAGGTGGGCCCTTGACATACCACCATTCATTGTAACCAGCGCTGGAAAAAAAGGGACTTTACGATCATTTTTCGCACTTATGACTGTACTGCAGCCTTCCCAGGGTTCTGTGATCACAAGATTCAGATGCTTGGCAACTGGCATGTACTTTATGACAGTTTCAGTGCCACATTATCCTGTTTTGTGACACTTCTGAGAAGCAACGTTAATGGGGAAACCGGATTCACTTTCACAAATGGGTTGCTAACTTAAAAACGGCAGCGATTCACTTAACAAATGTGGCAAGAAAAGTTGTACAACTGGACCAAAATCACTTAACAAATATCTCACTTAGCAATATAAAACCTGGGTTCAATTGTGGTCATTAAGTCGACGACTACCTGTATAACTTGCCCAGCTGGCTTCTGACAGGAAGAGTCAATAGGGGGAGCCAGCTTCACTTAATGTCCACGATTCACTTAACAATGGTGGCAAAAAAGTCATAAAAAGGAGGCAAAACTCACTTTGATGCCACCTGGCTTAGCAACCAAAATTTTGGACTCAATTGTGGTCATAAGTCGAGGACTATCTGCCTATCAGTCTGATTTGCGTCCCTTTAATGTGGCACCAGAAATGAACATTTCACGTCAAAGCACAGTCCAAAGGACACTGTTCGGTTCTAATATTATGTCTAATTCTCTGTCGAAAATGTTTTTCAATACCTTCCCACTAGCAGTTCTCATTAGTGCAAATTCTCTTCCAGCGCCAAGAACAGCTGACTCTTCATCAAACCCTGTACCTAGGACAAAAAAAATCAATAATTAAAGTCATGTTAGCATTCAATTTAGATGCAATACTATGCTGGAAGCATTTGAACACAGAGAGAGAAGATTATTTTTCCCCTTTTATTATAATTTCCTAAATCGTGATACACTGCGCTCTTACGGTGCAGAATTCAGTGCAACAATATTTATGGGATATGATTGTAAACTGTGGACATTTAGAAGTCTTAAACTTGAAAATTAGGGGTGGGGGGAGATTTCTTTCACTAGCATTTCAGGACACCAATATTGCAAACGTAACATTATGGTAAAGTCTAATTAAGCCACAGCAGAAAGTCTGAAAAATCTATGAGCAGCAGGATGTTTACATGGCTCACTATGCTTTCCTTATGCAATTAATTACATTCTACCAGGAAAACAGGAGCCCATAAAAATAATCAATGGCTGGTAAAACATGGAAAAATCAGCACCATTACCAACTGTGCAATTTCTGAAGATTTGTTTTTTGCATAGCAATATGTCTGTTTCCCATTTTATTTCATTTTTACATAAAGTGCACATGCTCCAGGACAAAAATGGACTGAATGCACTGTTGTGTTTTAAAATATGCAGCTCTTGGGTTTGTTTTCTATTTTAGGAAACTAATGTTTACTGCAAGTATAAACTGCTCCATTTTTTATAATCTCCTTCTGGAACTTTGACAGAGAGAAATAGGTAGGCAGGCAGGCAGGCAGGCAGGCGGATAGATGAAAATAGAATAGAATAAAATAGAATAGAATAGAATAGGAGTTGGGAGGAACTTTGGAGGTCTTCTAGTCCAATCCCCTACCTAGGCAGCAAACCCTACACCACTTCAGACAAATGGCTATCCAACATCTTCTCAGTGTTGGAGCATTCACAACTTCTGGAGGAAAGATGTTTCACTGAAAGATAGATAGATAGATAGATAGATAGATAGATAGATAGATAGATAGATAGATAGATAGATAGATAGATAGATAGATAGATAGATAGATAGATAGGAGAGAGATGATAGTTAGATGATAGCCAGGCAGTAGATAGATGACAGGCAGGGAGGCAAGTAGATACATACAGAGAGAGAGAGAGAGATGATAGTAAGATAGATCATAGATAGATAGATAGATAGATAGATAGATAGATAGATAGATAGATAGATAAATAGATAGATAGATAAGATAGATAGACAGACAGACAGACGATAGGCAGACAGATAGATAGATGACAGGCAGGAAGGCAGGCAGGCGGGCAGACACACACAAACACACACACACACACACACAGAGACAGAGAAAGAGAGAGAGATGATAGTGTGATATATGATAGATGATAGATAGAGATAGATAGATAGATAGATAGATAGATAGATAGATAGATAGATAGATAGATAGATAGATGACAGGCAGGCAGGCAGGCGGGCAGACAGACATGCAGAGAGAGAGAGAGAAAGAGAGAGAGAGAGAGAAAGAGAGAGAGATGATAGTGAGATAGATGATAGATGATAGATGATAGATGATAGATGATAGATAGATAGATAGATAGATAGATAGATAGATAGATAGATAGATAGATAGAGATAGATAGATAGATAGATAGATAGATAGATAGATAGATAGATAGATAGATAGATAGATAGATTGATTTAATTCCCTGGCGATCCTGGGTGCATGACATCAGACTCTGGCTGCCTAAGGCCAACAACCCTGGGCCCACTGGTGGTGCCAATTCTGCTCTCCGGAAAGCTCTTCTGGAGAACAATTGATTGACCTTTTTTTTCTATTTACTGAGCGAATTACCTGCTGAGTTTGCTCACTTCCTACATTTGCCTTTCAGGGATGCTCCACAAACAGGCAAAATACTGTACAGAAAAAAAATCATTTCCTTACTGATAATGTGCAAATCTTTTTCCAGATCAAACAACGAGATCCCACACGCATGTAAGCATTTCCTGGCAAGCTTCAGCTGAAGTTCTTGCTGTAATGCGGGTTCTGTGCTGGTTGCGAATATCCGAACTACGAAGCCGTCCTGCAACACATAACGTACCAGATCAACAGTCCTGCTTCTTCCGCACTGTCTCTCCCTTAAAAAGACTTATGCAGGACAGCGATTCTTTGGAGTAACTTGAAGAAAAAAACAACCCTATTCAAATGAATTATTTTCAAATTAATTTAGACCCACTCAGACACTGCAACCCAATGCCTAACATTCACTGGATAAAATAATTATAGTCCACAAATTCCGTGCACACTCTTATTGATGTTATGCAAAGAGCTTGTTATGGTTATAGTTCGGGTTGTCATATTCGAGTTAAAAATTCCAAACTAAAAGGTGCAGAAACACAATAGTGTATGCCTTTTACTCTTTCTTTGGTCAATAACATGGTTTCCACAGTTTTCAGTATTTACTAACGCCTCACTTTCGGGAAAGTCACAAGAATAGCAAATAAAGCAGCACTTCCAATGATCAATTGGAATACCCCTGTCTGAGCTACAGTCAAGGCAAATTGGCGCTAAATAAGAGTGTGCAGAATTCACGGGAGGCCGGACTTATTGTCTTATAGGAGCCTAGCCACGCTAAACCAGAGGTCCCCAACTCCCAGGCCATGGTCCACTACCAGGCCGTAGCCTATTTGGAACTGGGCCAAGCACAGTTAACCATTAAGCAGACTAAGCACATGCTCAGGGCACCTGACCCAAAGGGGGAGCCACAAAGTTGAGAAAGAAAAAAAAACAACAATGAATATTTGTACAGTATGTACAAAGGAGGGGGGTGGGTGCTAAGGTGTCACTGCTTAGGGCTCCAGTGACTCTTAATCCACCACTGGCCATACGAGAGACGGGACCGTGTGTGTGTGCATATCTCCACTCGCATGAGCAGCGCCCCAAAGGTTTTTCTTCTCTGTTATGGAGTGGAGCTGCACACGCCTGCATGTCGGGCCACCGGTCGCGCAGCCTGGTTCCTCTCTCCCCCACCCACCCACAGGCAGGCCACCAACCCGCTCCGAAAACGTTGAGAGCAGAGGTTGAGTGGGACGAGCGTGCCCTGCTCAGCTTTGCTGATACAACAAGGCTGCCTGCGCAGGAGTGTTCTGGAGTGCCGGGAAGCCTCGGGGAGTCTGAAAGAGCACAAGATCACGCCACCCTCTTAGGTAAGCTCCCCATTGGGAGGGCGAGTGCGTTCAGCGAAGCGTTGTGAGAGTAGTGTTGGAGAACACACAAACCAGCATACAGAGACACTGCAGTTTAAGTAGGTTTTTACTTTCGTGGAAATAGAGGTATCAGAGTTTATCAAACAGTCCAAGTCATACACAGATAATTCAGTCAGTAATCAATGTCTTTCAGTTAAGGGATAATCCAAATAACGTAGTCCAGTCACATATAATCAGTCCAGTAATCAAAGTTTGCTAACAGTTGCAAAACTTACAATAGCTCACGCACTCAGATCAGATCAGCCCAGCATCTAACGAATAGAGAGAGCTAACAAACATTTGGGCTCCCTCTTATGGCCGATTGAGGGAAACAGCAACCAATCACATTTTACAGTATGCTTTAAAGAAACAGTTATAGCATTGTTACATGATTTATATATTGCCAACCCAACCGTTAGACAGACCCACAAAAGCTTCTCTTCTCTGCGGCAAAAGCTTTTGCAAATAGACAAAAGGGGGACGGATCTCGTGCGGTTTCAGGCCTTCTGTCCCTTTGCAAAGGCTTTTGGTGTGGGAATGCCTGAAGGAGTGCAAAACTGTGCCCCAAAGGCTTCTCTTCTCTCGAGTAAGTGGAGCTGCATGCATTCAAAGCACCAGCCCACCACTCACTTGGCCTGGTTCCCTTCTCCCCCACCCCAAGCCTGGCCATGAAGCTGCAAAGATTAGGGACCGCTGCTCTAAACTGATGACTCGTTTGACCCCACCTCAGGGCTCCACCTGGTCGTCTCCTACATATTAGGCAGATAGCAGTGGAACAGAGAACAAAGGTAGCAACGTTTAAATTGAAGTGTGTCAAATGTGAGTTGTTATTTTTTATCATTAACTGCTTATTGATCTGGTAGCACCTGAACCAGCAGCTCTTTTTAAAGTAACTTGCCACTACAAATGAAAATCAGATTCAAATCATTACTGTTATGCTAGTAGTAGGCATCACTGCCTAATTTCCAAGCATGTTAACTTTCAAAACATTCTGACATTCCATAGGCAACCAAGCTAGCATGATTTCAGCTGATGAAAAAATACCCACATTGTATAAATCTCAATGGCAAGGAAGCTAGTGCTGTCCCTGTCCCCCCCCCCTCACCCGACTGATTGCTCGGTGTAAATGTTAGTTGACGTGGCAACACCTACATCATTAAAAGTATTTTGCTCTGCATGAAATAATCTGGAGATGTATTTTTCAAGCTGGCAAGAATATCTACAGTAAAGACAGGGTTAAAGCTAGCATCTGAATATTTAATATTTGCTGCCCAGCCCTTTAACTCATATTTTTTTTAAAAAAAATCAGAGGGAATTTTAACTTACATCTCTAGAAGCTGCAATCTGATTAATGTATTCTCCATCAGTAAAAAGAATGTTTTGCCCTTCCATCTGACAGTCTGGAGAGAAAAAATAATTGCTAGGTCATTTCATATAAAATACGTCATTTTCCAATGCTCAACAGAGATGGATTCAAAATTTGGGAGAAAATACATTGAAAACTTTCAGAAGTAGATATGTTGTTCTATTCTGTAAAAAAAAAAAACACCACACTTGAAAAAACCTCAACAACTGTTACTATATATACAGAAAAAGTTATATTTCAAACTAATATTTTAAGAAATCAGTATACAGCACCATTACATTATCTCTGGATACTACTGAATGATTACACTTATAAGTGGTTCTTACACTTGTAAGAACTGTTACTGAATAGCATAAAAGCATATTTCTAGTCATGGGAAAAGGAAGTACATCCTCTTTGAGTTCTCTGGTTTTTAGGTATCAGGACATTGTAAAAATCATCCAGTCCTTAGCAGTTCTTAAAAGTAAATACAACGTCAAGTGAACAACAGATGACATATTACACATACTTGGCTTTCTTTCTGTAAAATAAATGGCATGATGTGTTGTTGTTCATCTGACATTGTATTGACCTACTTTTAGGAACTGCCAAGGACTTGTTTTTTTTAATTTCCCCGAAAATAAGACAGGGCACTTGGCCTTATTTTCGGGGAGGTCTTATTATTTTTGAGGTGCAGGAGGCGGCGAGCGTGGTCACTTCATGGCTGCTGCTGTGTTGCAATATTTTGGGGGAGGGCTTATTTTAATGCATGCGCTCAAAAGCCCAAATGGCCTTATTATCCGTGGAGGTCTTATTTTCAGGGAAACTGAACAGTTGTCCTGATATGTACAACCACAGAACTCAAAGAGGGGATATGTTCTTTTTCGCATGACTATATATCCATGATGGCAAACCTATGGCATGCATGCCACAGGTGGCACATGGAGCCATTTGTTAGGGCACACGAGGCATTGCGCTGTCAGCTCCAGCGCGCATGCGCGTGCTGGCCAGCTGAGTTCAGCCTCCTTTTAAGGGCATTTTCCGCCTTTCAAGGAAGCCTCCAGTGCACGAAAAGCCGACCCTACAGGCAAACAGGAAGTTCGGGAACGGACTTTCAGTTTGGCCGTAGAACTGTTTTTTGCCCTCCAGAGCATTCAGCGAAGCCTCCTGAAGGCTCCAGAGGGTGAAAAACGGCCCTACGAGCAAACCGGAAGTCCGTTCCCGAACTTCTGGTTTGCCCTTAGGGCCAGGTTTTCGCACTCCGGAGGCTTCAGGGAAGCTGCTGAAGCCTCCAGAGGCCCTCTGGGGGAAGGCTGTTTATGTCCTCCCCAATCTCCTATAAAGCCTCTGGAGCCTGGGGTAGGCGAAAAAAGCATGCAGAAAATGGGGCTGTTGCGCCTGTACGCTGGGGAGCCGTGCACTGCATGGTGGGTGCGGCACACTCACACACGACCCCCCCCCCCCGTGCGCATTCACCATCACTGCTATATATCATCCTAATAACCACCAAGGAACGGGGTTGTGACCAATATATCAGCTAATGTTCAGTATGTTCCGGTGGTTAAAAAAGGAAAATTTAAGGCCACACAGGCAATCATCAGGAGAAAGGAGTTTCAAATAGCCGAGAGCAACCCCACAGCCTCTGGGGAGAGCCCCTTCCCTTCAGAGAGGAAGGCCAATGACCCAATCAGAGGAGGCTCCTTCTCCTGCCTCCCCTCAGTGAAAATCTGACTTCCCCTGGGGGTTCTGGGATGGGAGATTTCTGTCCTGCTTTTCACTGGGGCTGGGGGAAGGAGAGGGCTTGGAGGGATGGGAGTAGGAACGTTCTATTTCCCAGACCCCCTCAAAAGCACACTCCTAGGTTCACGTTTTTAAGCTGAAAAATCAAAACACTGAAGCCGATCCGTTTTGCCAACCAATCTCCTCCAGATCTTCTCAATGGTGGCTGAGAGCGAGCGTGAACCCCCTAAATCCCCCCACGCCCTTGAGGCTTTCTGACCCATTCCCAACTTTTCCCATGTCTACAAGCTGGAAACGGTGTCCTCAAAATTGAAGCAACATGCAAACTACGTGAAAAGAACAGGATGGTGACAGTCTTCCAGAGACCGGACCTGGAGTCTTTTCCTAGTACGATCATAAAGCAGAAAGCAAAACATTTCCTTTCTTTCTCCGTTGGGGGCAGCTATTAGAATGCATCCACTGGTGTTTACCTAAGGTGTGTTCTGGTTCTGAAACATTGAACCAATCCTTGATGAAGGGACAACCTGTAACTCGGTGGTTTCTACTAAATTACATTTGATGCCTTTTGTTGATCTTTTAGGATAAAGATATTTCAATCAATCATTCAATCAGAATAGAGCTGGGAGGGACCTTGGAGGTCTTCTAGTCCAGGCCCCTGCTCAAGTAGGAGACCCTATACCAGTGGTGGCAAACCTTTTCGGCACCAAGTGCGGAAAAGGGAGCGTGCATGCTCGTCTGTGCCGCAACCCAGGGGGGCAGGCACATGCTGCAAAATAAACATCCAGTTTCTGGCACATGCAAGTGCCCCAGCCAGCTAGTCTTCTAGTGACTAACGCACATGCATGCATGTGCGATGATCAGCTGCTTAGTGTGCATGCTCACGCTGGAAAACAGAAGACCAGCTCTTCTAGTTTCCGACACTGCCACACGCATGAAGGTCAGCTGATTATCGCACATGCGCGCGTGCCAGAAACCCGGAAGAGGAACGGGTAACACAGTGTGTGCCAGGCAACATGGCTGCCATTCTGGACACGCATGCCATAAGTTCATCATCACGGCCCTATACCATTTCAGACAGGTGGCTGTCCAACCTCTTCTTAAAAACCTCCATTGATGGAGCACCCACAGCTTCTGGAGGCAATCTGTTCCACTGGCTAATTATTCTAACCAGTGGTGGGTTTCTTTTTTTTTTTTACAACCAGTATTAAGTATGTTCATGTGCAGAAGCGTCCAGGCAGGTGGGCGGAGCTTCCCACCACTGCTACTATTGGTTCACCTGATCCGGGCCAAACCAGGAGCAACCCACCTCTGATTCTAACTGTCAGGAAACTTCTCTTTAGTTCTAGGTTCTCTCCTTGATTAGTTTCCACCCATTGCTTCTTGTCCTTCTCTCGGGTGCTTTGAAGAAGAGGTTTGTTAGAAAATATTGTTAAGAGTCAAGGCACTGTTGTGCATACCTGGCAGTGTTACTATTCCATCTTGTTCCAAAGATTCGGGATTTATCCTTATGGCTGTCCTGCTGTGATTGTTTATATCCCGATATAACAAATAGCCCTGAAAAACACCAAATCACAGCTTTCAGAATGACAATCTCAGGGACAGACCAAATGCCCTTTCACCTTTGACTGGAGTTTTCTGTTCTACATGCTCCATTTGCCAACAGGAGGAAAAGGGAGAAAAATAATTGCATGCCATATTTAACGGATGACAGCAAAAACTTTAAAATTATCGCCAAGAAGAATCACAAATCTCTGAAAGCAACGAGTACAGTGAGAACTTCATAATGACATCTGATGGACAGGATATCGGGGTTGCAAGACTGCCAGCAGCAGGAACAGTAAGTCCAGTTGCCTCTTGAAAAAAAGCACCTTTGGGACAACCATGAGCTGGGTGACTGAGAATCTCCATAATTTCCAACCTTTTTCTTACCTGAGCATAACCCAACCATGATTTCTTCTCTTTCCTGTTTTTGACGCGAGATGTGGAATTGTATATATGGCCCTGTAAAGCAGTAAAAATAGCATAAGATTCTTGAAATTGCCTTTTTTTTCCAAACCAAAAAGTAAAATACAAGAAAAAAAATGACTGGAAAAAAAACCTTTCCATGATTTTTTTACCTCATCGTCTGATTTGCTATTCATAAAATCACATCCTCTTTCTGTCAGCGCTGAAATCTCAAAATGGCCTCAGTCAGGCCAGTTTCAGACATTTTAAAATACCTTATGTAAGCTTTTATCTCGGAGGATACATTACCCTGACAGTTCCACTGTATCCAGAGCCAATTTTGTACAATCCATCTTTGCACAATAGATACAAGAAGTAGCCATCGCTCTGGAGCAGAGTCGGGTCATCTTCATCGACTGAAATGTCCTTCAAGGACCATTTGTGCATCAGGGAGGCTTTCTTAATTCCGCTGCTGAACCAATCCTGGATCTGTATTTTGCCAACCAGAACCGCCTGCACGCTCCTCTGAAGGGAATTTAAAATAGATGGCACCTAAGGGAGAAAAACAGCAATAATCCAAAATTATTGCTTATCGTTAAAAACTTTAAACCACCAAAACTGAAAATGAAAAGTGGATGGGTCAGTAGGGAGGGCAGCCGGTTGGGGGGGGGGGGGAAGAGAGGAAAAAGCAATAGGTAACAACAGATTTTGGTTCTCGTTCAAGAATCTCCCACAATGGATGAATGGCTGCAAAAGTTGATGGAATCAGCCGAGATGGCAAAACTGACTGCTTTGATTAGAGACAAAAATATAATTACTTTTGTTTCCAGTTGGAAACCACTTCTGGACTTCATGCTTGAGGTGGAGGAAAAAATGAAACTTTGATTTGGGGTTTACCGATTACATAATTTGTTGTTACAGAAATAGCTAGCTGCACCAAAGGGAGTTTTTCCTTTTCTTTCTTTTTCCCCTTTTCCCCACATTTTTCCCTTTCCCTTTTCTGTCCCCTATATTTCCTACTATTTTCTTTTGTATTTTTGTATCTTATGATATTAATACATAAATAAACTAAAAAAAATATTAAAGAGGAGAAAAAATAAAAAAAATATAAAATCAAGAATCAGTGGATCTCCTTGCAAAGCTGCTCAATCAATACAAGGGAAAAAATGGTGGCCTGATTATTCAAAATTATCTGCTGTAACTGCAACCACCTTTTCTTCAGAAGGAATTAACGTTAGATGGGTTCCTAGATTTTTTCCCCCTTCTTTGGCAAAGGTGGTTTAAGTTCATATATTCATTCTTTAACATGTTCCAGGTAGTCCTCCTTTAGCAACTGCAATCCATTCCAGAGCGATGGCCAAGTGAACCACATGATTGAAAGATGGGGGGGGGGAGAGGGAGCAAAAATGCCCTCTCATTCAGATAAAATTCTCTTGTGCAGCAATACCGGTCCTACTGTTTACTACAATTGTATTTGAGAACTGAGGCAGTTGCTAAACAAGGACTATCTGTATACCAAACATTTTTTCTTCCCAGTTTGTGCAATTAAATTGGGGAAATTTGGGGTCAATGACAATCAAAATAGAATGTAGGTTTGGAACCTGCTTCAAATTACTTTACACATGTTCTTAGATACAAAAGGAGTTGTCCTCAGCACCAGAGACTAGCTATATTTTTCTATGGCTTTAGACTAGCAGAGTTCAGCACAAAAATACTAGTGACACTTCTCAAATACTGATTTAGACTTTGGTTTGTTTGTTTTTTTTACTCCTAAAGCTGATAACCCAGCATTGCTCAGGTATTTTTTTTATCCTAATCCTGTATTAGACAGGAAAAACCTTGATTTTGTTGAAAATTTCTGGACCAAACGTAATTTCTAATGTTGGATATTACCCCTTACCAGAGGGAGCCCCTTGTGGAGTACTGTGAAACCATTACCATAGCATCTCCACTGCGCTGTACAGTAGAAGCCATTTTACAGCAGTACGGTAGAAGCCATTTTAAGGAACAACAGGCTGTATCTTACAGAATAGACACGCCGAGGGGTGTTAGGGGTGTCTTACCCCCACAGTATTTGTTTCCAGAGAGTAAGTCATCTGTGTACCAGAGTTATGCTGGAACACACACACGCTTTTATACATATATAGATTATTTCCAAATGAGATGTTAATAAGATTTTTTTAAAAAGAAGTCAAATTCACAAAATTGGCAAATCCAAATAGGTCTCTCCCCCCCCCCCCCCCCCTCTCCCTCCCTTCCTCCCTCTCTCGGTATTTCTGATGCAATCTTTACAAAACTACTGTTGCCTCCAGAATTTTTAGACTTGGAAAACACAGTGGGTTTCTTAAAGAGAGCTATTCCTGCACGTGAATGAGGCAGAATACAAGACCTGGATGGTCTGGCAAGCATGACTCCCATTATTGGTCAGGATAGCGGAGATGGCTTGAAGCGTCCGTCCGGTCTCTCCCCAGGCAGCCACAAGACTGAAGAGGCAAGCACAGGAAAGGGCGGTCAGCGACTGGCCGGGACTGTCATTCATCCCAGTGCTCCGAACCGTGATTTCTAGCAGGAGCTGGAACAGAGACTCTGCAGACAGAAGAAAAGGTCACTTACACACACGCAGTAAGGGTGATGGAGGCATGCAGGCACACAGCAGACACAAAGAGAGGGATTTGCATACTGCGACGTTGCTGTGGCCTGGCACACTGGCAAAATATCCGTGAACGGATGGAAGGACTGAGGTTTCTTTGGCAAATAATAACTTTAAGCTACTCAAGGAGATAGGTAAAAGCTCTAACCAGAGGCCATTCTTCAGTCATTCCATCCCCATCTAGAAAAACACCCACTAAGAAACAGATGATACTCCATTGGTAATCACAGGCAGGAGATATTGCTGCCCTCACATATAAGCCAGCACTTCACAGCACAGGCTGCACTGCAGTTGCTTGCTTGCTCTTTTGGCTGCCAAGTATCAGCTGCAACAACCAATGACAAGCTTTTGTATACAGGTAATGCTCGACTTACAACAGTTCATTTTGTGCCTGTTCAAAGTTAAAACGGCACTGATAAAAGTGGCTTATGAGCAAAATGCCTATGGAGATTCTCAGTCATCCAGGTCATGGTTGCCCCAAAGGTGCTTTTCTCAAGAGGCAAGTGGACTTTCTGGTTTTTTCTTTGAAGACGTTTTGCTTCTCATCCAAGAAGCTTCTTCAGCTCTGACTGGATGGTGGGAAATGGAAGGATTTATATTCCTGGCAGAGAGCTGGTCATTTGCAGGACACAGACAAACCTCCAAGGGGCCTCGACAGCTCTCTAAAAGGATGCAAATGACCTGCTGTCTGCAAGGAATATAAATCCTTCCATTCCCCACCATCCAGTCAGAGCTGAAGAAGAATCTTGGATGAGAAGTGAAACGTCTTCAAAGAAAAACCAGAAAGTCCAGTTGCCTCTTGAAAAAGCCTATTTGGGATGACATATGAGTGTTTTTCATCTTTATGACCATGGCAAATATTCCCATTAGTCACATGATCAAAATTCAGACACTTGGCAACTGGCATGTACTTAGGATGGTTGCAGGTGTCCCGGAGTCATGTGATCTCCTTTTGCGACCTTCCGACAAGCCAAGTGAATGGGGAAGGCAGATTAACTGAACCATCGTGTTACTAATTTAACAATTGTAGCGATTTTGCTTAACAATTGAGGCAAGAAAGGTGGCAAAATGGGGAAGGGCTCCCGTAACAACCGTCTCTCTTAGAAACCGAAATGTTGGGCTCAATTGTGCCTGTATTTGAGGACTGCCTGTATTTGTTAAACTGTCTTTATCTTTGCAAAGAGTTTGACAAAGTTCTCAAAAGAGCAAAGGCCAAGTTCTTGTCAGCAAAGGGCTTTGAGGGAAGAGCTCCAGCTCAAACAGGAATACATGTCTGAAAGATAAGATTTCAGGCATGGTTTTAAAATGTTTAAAGATAAATCAACCAAGTGTTGGAAGTGTCACCAGACGCCGGGATCATATTACCATATGTGGTGGACATGTGCAGAGGCAAAAAAATATTAAGCAAAAATTCGAACGTGGTTGGAAAGGATGATACAGCAGTATATTGATTCAAAGCCGGAATTGTTTTTGTTGGGTATTTTACCAGATATAGTAAAGATAGTAAAGAAAATGTATATTTAATTATTCATGTAATAAATGCAGATAGAATTATATTTGCACAAAATTGGAAAACGGAACAAATTCCCTCAGAGGGAGAGGTAATTAAAAAAAAAATATTTGTGCAGAAATTAATATTGGCAATATTGGCAATTAAAGAGAAGGAAGAATATTATAAGATATGGGGTTGTTTTTAATCATTGGATAGAAAATGAATATAGGCAAAAAGAAATAGAAAACTGAATAATTTGGGGGATGTGTGTAGAATTATAGGGGAGCAGTTGAATTAAAAGGTAATCGAAATGTAAATGTAAAGGCAAGATAAAAATAGATTTAAAATGATGTAGCTGTTAAATATGACGACACAAAAACTGTATCCAGATGACACACTGTGAGATTAATAATGTAAGAGAGGTGATGGAAAAATAAAATAAAAAAACATTAAAAAAAAAAGATTTCAGGCATGGTTTGACTAGTCACACTCCCTTGTTTTACTGACTTTGAGCAAATGTGGGAGACCTTACCTAGAACTTCAGGAGGTTCTGACTGAAGGCCTTCTGGCTGCTGGCCTTGGAGGACATTGAGGAGAGCCTGCAAACTTCTCAGACAGAGAGACGGGTGAGAAAACCTTGTCTCTTTAATCAGTTCGAACACTTCACATAGTCCAACTTCTATGATCTAAAAACAGAAAGCAGGAAGTTCCCCCTTAGCCAGAAGTGCTTCTGAATTCTGTCCCGCAGAACGTTTCCAAGACACGAACCCCTCGGACCTGCCTGAGGTCCCTTACCTTTGGCAGCTTCACGAGAGGCTCTTTGGCTTCTTCCTCCTCGTCGCTGTCCGAATCCCCACTCTGCACTGTATTTTTGGAGGCCAAGGCCATGGAGGTTTCCTTTTTTTGCCATTCCAAAACACAATGCCTCACGTTGCAGTAGACGTTGAAAGCCGAAGGGTTGCTGTGAAGCTTGATATCCGGTATGGATACCATACTATCAAGACTTTCACTCTGATGAAACAAGAGATTTATTTTTATTTTTATTTTTTGCCTTGCAATCAACTGGGGAAAAAAATCTGCATCTTACATTACAGAGGATTTGTCAAAAGCTTATTCTCCTCCCTGCTTTAATATAATGGATAAGCTGGGGTCAAAAATTTCTTCCTGGTTCAAAGAAAAGCAAGAAAGCAAGAGTATGTTCAAAGCCCAGAGTGGCAATGCTCAAAGTACAAATGTTCTCAACACACAAAAATAATTCTTTAAAATCCAGCATTGCTCTTGGTGGGATCCTGTGAGAAGTCCCTTAAACTAGGGGTCCCCAATCTTTTGGATCTCAGGGACCACTAAATTCATAATTATAAATCCCACAGAACACTAATATGATCTGCCTAATGACTGGGTGGTGTGGGTGTGGCTAGATAGTCATGTGACTGGGTGGGTGTGACCAACTTGATGTCACTCACATTGAGGGGAGCTTTGCCAGCCTCTACTCGCCCCTCCCCTCTCAGTCACTCCTTGTCAACCAGGCTCCTTAGGGCCTCAACAGGAAGCAGCTGTTGGAGCTAAGCAGCTACCATGAGAAAGAGTTGGCAAAACAGCTGGCTCAGTTCAAATTGGATCTGGCCAAGAAGGAGGCTCAGCAGAAGCACCTCACTGAGGAGGACTATGAGCATAGACTTTCCAAGCAGAGGGAAAACCTGTGGGAGTGCAAGGCCAGGTAACGGCATCTGGAGGCTCAGTGGGCTGAGATAGTCAGCCAGTTCCAGGCCATGATGCAGTCCCACTGGAACAAAGTCCTCGGGCTCTTCACCACCAGTGGCACTTCCCTCCAGCCTTCGCCTAAAGCCCCACACCAGGAGGCTAAAGCGGACCACCAAAATTTTATCACGGACCACCAGAATTCCACGGACCACCAGTTGGTGACTGCTGCCTTAAACCATCAGCATAAGCAGCTCTGAAACAAAAGTGTCAGCAACTGTATGTCATTCGGGCCACTATTCTAAAAAAGGCAGAGTCATCAACAATTCAAAGGGTTGCAGATACTTGCAAAAGGGGAAAAATACTCTGAAAAAATTATGGATATGTAATAAAGAAGATTATTATTTTTTAAAAAGTCACATTTTGGGTATTTTTAAAAAAATCAGGAGGCGACAACCATCATTCTCAGCCTAGTAAATGCCATCCTAGCTTGTCCCAGGGGTTATCTGCTCGGATCCTCACCCCTTTCTGAGCATAAGTGGCCGTAGGACTCCTTTTAGTGGATTATTTAAAGTCTCCACTCCTTGAAGGGGAGAACACCTTGGCTCTTCTCCTGCTCCTCCACAGACGTCACCCCATTCAGACGTCGTTCCAGAATGCTTGGAAGCAGCCTGCCTTGACCTTGTGGATTGTATCACACATTCTAGGATGAAACTCTTGGAACATTAGAACCATGGGAGATTCTCCAGGGGGCCTCTAAGCACACTTAGGAGCTCTGGTGGCACAGGGGTTAGAATTCAGTATTGCAGGCAAACTCTGTCCACAGCCTGGAGTTCGATCCTGACTGGCTCAAATTTGACTCAGCCTTCCATCCTTCAGAGGTCGGTAAAATGAGGATTCAGATTGTTGGGGGCCATAGGCTGGCTCTGTAAACCACTTAGAGAGGGCTTTAAAGCACTATGGAGTGGTATACTTGTGAACTCTCAAGTCTCTTCTTTCTCTATGGAAAGTGATTAATGTGTGTGTGGCGGGGGGGTAGTGATAGGTAGGTAGGTAGGTAGGTAGGTAGGTAGGTAGCTAGGAAGGAAGGAAGGAAGGAAGGAAGGAGGAAGGAAGGAAGGAAGGAAGGAAGGAAGAATAGGTTTACAGCATGTGTATATGTGTGTTATCTAAATGTATGGGTTGATATATACTTTCTTTTGAGAGCAGGCAACAGAATTTAATGTTTAACGTGTGCCAGTGTGCTCAAGGTAAAAAATGACAATAAAGGTTATCTTATCTTAATCTTATCTAGAGCTGTGGTGGTATAGTAGTTAGAATGCAGTTGTGGTTGTTGTTAGTTACGAAGTCGTGTCCGACCCATTGCAACCCCATTGACAATGTTCCTCCAGGCCTTCGTGTCCTCTATCATCCTCTGGACATAGTAGAATGCAGTACTGCAGGCTATTTCTGCTGACTGTTGCCACCAGTTCGGCAGTTCAAATCGTACCAACTCAAGGCTGACTCTGCCTTCCATCCTTCCGAGGTGGGTAAAATGAGGACCCAGATTGTTGGGGGCAAGAGGCTGATTCTGAAAACCGCTTAGAGGGGGCTGTGAAGCGGTATAAGTCCAAGTGCTGTTACTATCATTTTATTTTACGCTACCCTACCCCATTTATATTAGTCTAAGTGCTATTGCTAGCGTCTCAAGAAACCCCTACTTTTAATAAGATTTTAAAAAACCCTTAAGATTCTGTGAAGTAGGAACCTCAACCTCTTGTGAGGATCAATGTTCTCATGATGTTTCAGCCTTTTCTCCTCTCCACCTACCCCCTCTCTCCAGTGTATTTGTGATTACGATATCTCTGTTATCAAATATGTAACTTGTATTTTCACTTTTAGGTGTTTTAACTACCAAAGAGGGGAGGAGATCCACAGGGAGCACAAAGACCATAGGAAACAGGCTGTTACTTTTCCAGGGATTACATGTTATCTATAAAACTTTTGTGATTCCCATTAAAAAAAAGAGTTGGGACCGCTATATTAGGAATTATATAATTCTAACATGAAGCCTAATTTGGATTTTGTCAAACGATTAATATACTTTTTAATTCCTTCCCGAAATATCAATAGGAAAAAAACAAAGAGAAAAACAAAAGAAGGTACCTTGTTCCGTGCTCTCATTTTCAATTTACTTTTCTGCTTCCGTTTCAGCTTTTTCTTGCTCAAAAGTTTTTTGCACCTGTTTTTTTTAAAAAAAGGTAAATACACATTATTTCAGTTGAAAAGTATCACACAAGCTTTACACATTGGATTTAATGGCCTCCAGAATCCACTGTTTTCAGGACCCAAATTTAAAGCTCTCCATCTCCAACCGTTTCCTAAATCCAAGGCCCAATTCACACATACCTACTTATTTACATCTGACACCTTTTGTTAAGTCTTTAGGATAAAGAGATTTCAATCAATCATTGAATCAGAATAGAGCTGGAATTTGAGGTCTTCTAGTCCAGCCCTCTGCTCAAGTAGGAGACCCCATACCATTTCAGACAGGTGGAGCTCCAACCTCTTCTTAAAAACCTCCAGTAATGGAGCACCCAAAACTTCTGGAGGCAAGCTATTACACTGATTAGTTATTCTGTCAGGAAATTTTTCTTTAGTTCTAGGTTGCTTCTCTCCTTGATTAGTTTTCACCCATTGCTTCTTGTACTGTCCTCTGGTGCTTTGGAAAATAGGCTTGTTAGAAAATATTTTTAAGAGTGAAGATACTTAATTCTTCCATAACAAAGCAGGGATTCTGATCCAAGATTATATGATACGGTCGGGTTTTTTTTCCCCCTATATCCCTGGGTGTATGATTAGATCCCTTATGCCCTTGGCCTTTCCTCCAGAGAGAACAGCCTTGACACTGTACTGTATGCTAAAATAAAATTATCTCTGTCTCGCATCACCATTCTGGAAAGTTGATGGCCCTCAGCATAGATTAAAACCATGTGTTGAAAGTTTCTTAGGATTTCATTTTTGGCATCCTTGAGAAATTGTACAAGGATGGTAACCTAAAATGCTGATTTAGGGGCTGCTCATCTATGCTTGCTTGTTGATGGAAGTCTAAATAAGTGTATAGTCTCCTCTAATATATTTTTTCTCAGATGGTGCAATGATCTAATTTGCCCCCTTTTGCCACTGTACTTTAGGAAACTTGCATTTCACCTCTTAGCAGATGCTAAACCCGTCCAGAAATATCATGAAATGTTCACAACTACTTTCAATGGAGACAAAAACTGTACAGCAAGTATAGCATACACTTTCCAAACTGTTGAGACCTCAAAAGCAGAATCATAACCACTTCATTCCTGTATCCCTCTAGCATTAGGTCTTAACTAGCTCAGTGTTTTAACAACCATAAAGTCAGCATTTTAGAATCTTGACAGGCTATTTTATAAGAATAAATTGTATGTATTTATCAGTTAGGTAACTCTACATTTTATACACATAGATTTACTTTTATGCTTTTAAATTTTTCACTTTTATTTGTTTGCAATTTGCTGTGCTTCCTTTGTATCTTACTGGTGGTTTTTTTTCCCCTTCCTTAATTCCTATCATTAAACCACACTTAACTCTGATTAGTGACCATAGTACAAACATCAACATTTTATTCTGGTCTGGCCAACTTTTTGAATTTGAATTTGTCTGAAGTGGTATAGATTCTCCTAATTGAGCAGGGGGCTGGACTAGAAGACCTCCCAGGTCCCTTAGTATTTAGTATTTAATACATTTATAGGCCGCCCAATCCCGAAGGACTCCGGGTGGCATACAGAAAATATTTTTTTAAAAAAAACAAAGAATTAAAAAAAACAGAGGAAAACAGATTAAAAACCACATCATGCACCCAATCTGGTTGGGGCTGGACCTCAGTCATGAGGTCAACAGCCCCAGGCCTGCTGGAATAGCCAGGTTTTGATAGCCTTTCGGAAGGCCATGAGAGTGGGTAGGGTCCGGATCTCTGGGGGTAGTTCATTCCATAGGGTCGGAGCGGCTACAGAGAAGGCCCTCCCCCGGGGAGCCGCCAGCCGCCATTGTCTGGTTGACGGCACCTGGAGAAGGCCCACCCTGTGTGATCTTATCGGCCGTTGGGAGGTATGCGGCAGAAGATGGTCTCGCAGATATCCGGGTCCTAGGCCATCCAACTCTATTATTCTGTTATTTTGTTATATCCCTGCTTGTTTCTTTCTTTTTTAAAAAAATGCTTGGACACAATAGCTTGGTGCCAATGAGCGGTATGAATTTACAGTTCTTTAAAGCCGTATACTGCAGCAGAATTGAGGCCTTTGAACTATGGTGTTGGAGAAGACTCCTGCGAGTCCCTTGAACTGCAGGGCGATCAAACCGGTCAGTCCTAGAGGAGATCAACCATGACTGCTCTTTAGAAGGCCAAATCCTGAAGATAAAACTCAAATACTATGGCTACCTATTGAGAAGGAAGGACTCACTGGAGTCCCTACTCAAGGACTCACCTAATGCTTAGAAAGACTGAGGGTAAAAGAAGAAGGGGATGACAGAGAATGAGGTGGCTAAATGGAATCACCGGCTTGAGCTTAAATGGACTCCAGAGGATGGTAGAGGACAGGAAGGCCTGGAGGAATGTTGTCCATGGGGTCACGATGGGTTGGACACGACTTCGCAACTAACAATATATAAGTCTAAGTGCTATTGCTAGTGTGAAATTGGTATTGAGATAAATTTCTACCTGTTTTTTTTTCCTGATTTAAGCTATCAACTAAATCTTTTGCCTACCAACCCACGCCCTCCTTTCGTGATGTCCCTTCAAGGAATCTGTGTAAACTGCCCCCGCACTGGTGTATTACATACCAACATCCTACAGTCATGGCCAGGGGTGCCAAAACCCGGTGAAGCTCTGCCCTGATCACAATCTGATTTTCTACCAAAGAAAGTTGTGTATCCAGTGGGGCACCTTCGCATAGGAAGCTCTCGAGCTGCATTTGAAATCTTTGAGACAAACTCAGCCACCCTGAAGATAGTGGATTTGCTTGGAACTTGTGGGTGATATTACCGCTTTGAAGGAAAGCAAGACCAGGGGGGTGGAAAAATACTAAGAACCACAGGCGAGAAGTGTGCAAAATTAGGACAATTGTAAGCATCCTGCATGTTCACTCTACACCAGCTTTTAGGCACCTTAGCTAGTTGCCGATTTTGTTAATTTTTGCATAGGTAAAATATGTATTTTTCCCAAAGCCATTCTGGACCAAGACCAACTGCTGATTAAACTGAGGAGATGAGGTAATGAAACAGAGTTTTCAGGCATAAGAGAAAAGAGAATAATGGACCTGCTTAGGCTAATACAGTACAGGCAGCTCTTAATTTACGACCGCCATTGACCCCACATTTTTTGGTTGCTAAGTAAGACAGGTTAATTGAGCTTTGCTCCATTTTACAACTTGTCCTGCCACCATTGTTAAATGAATCGCTGCAGTTACTAATTTAGCAACATGGTTGTTAAGTGAATCTGGCTTCCCCATTGACTTCGCTCGTCAGAAGCCCGCAAAAGGGAATCACATAAACCTGGAACTCTGGAACTGTCCTAAGTACATGCCAGTTGCCAAGCATCTGAATTTTGATCACGTGGTCAGGGGGTTGCTGAAATAGTCTTGTCTGTGAAAAATGGTCCTGAGTCACTTTTTTCAGTGCCGTTGTAACTTCAAACAGTCACTAAATGAACTGTTGTAAGTCAAGGACTACCTGTACTCTGGTTGAAGGAGGGGCACTTTTCTTTAGTGCTCCTGACTAGTTCTTCTTTCGGAAGCAATTGTGGGGATAAATAGAAGAAATAAATAATGCACAAAAATGTTATGAATTATTTTTTCCCTTTTAATTGGTTGTATTGTATTATTCTAGAACATCATTAGCATATTAGATTATTTGAAGGCAATGTTATTCAAACTGCACTGACTGGAGATGATTCACACTCTTAATGTTTAAACTTTAAATATTAAAAAAAATGGTTTATACCAATATCATCTATAATTTCTAAAATATCAGGGAGATATGCAATGTTTACATTTTATAACCGAAGATAGATGTGGCATTAATAAACCGCTGCAAAATACAACAAACTATTTATTATACAATAAAGTATCCATCTTGAGCTCAGTATTTAAGGCTCCAGCATACTGTTATTTATTATTGTTTGCCCAAATTAATGAAATAAGAAGCAAAACAAAAGAAACAAAATGTTTTTTTTAAAAAAACTTATTTGATTTCTAAATATTATGCCTAATGAAAAGAAATGTAATTTCATTTCAAATTTAATTTCCAAAATTTTCTTCACAGTACTTTTGAGATTTTTTTGCACGTGCCCCACATGGAGTAAAATGTTCTTTTCTGTTTCGTGGCATTTCCATTGTTTATAAACGGTATGATTTATCTACCCAGGAAGTTATCGATGTATCATCGATACTGAGTTATGTCCCATCTCTAAAACATGTTGTACCTTTTTTATATTTATGCCCTAACAGATGGTATTGGATTAGCATAAACATTTTATTAATGAATTTCAAATCCCTAGTTTGTGGCACAACGTTTCCAAAGCATCTCTTAAATTGTCCCTGTACTGAGAAGCCTGAATACATGGAATTCAGCCTTCATCTCCCCAAAGAGCATCCCTTCTGGAGCCCATTTATAGGAAGGCAGAATTATGAAAAGCCAAGGTCTAGCTTTATAATACCACCAAGGATACTTAGGAAGGTGGGTTTATCTCTCAATAACGTCAACTTTGTGCCTAGATCCAGGCCAAGATGGAGTTGTGTTTTACTGAGCCAACAATCCATCATCCCAAACAGGCTGGCTTTCACTTGACCTCACATTCCAGAAAACTAGCTCCAAGTCCATGAATTCAGAAGAAGGGGTCAAGGGTCCTTCTGGAGGTTTATGGAGATTCTCAGTCATTCAGTGCCGAAGAAGCTTCTTGGACGAGAAGCAAAATGTCTTCAAAGAAAAACCAGGAAGTCCAATTGCCTCTTGAAAAAGGACCTTTGGGATGTCCTTCTGGAGCTTATCTGGTAAGACATTCCCCTCCTGGTGGCTGCTGCTCTCATCATAGGTTCTGTTTGCTTCATCATTATTTCTGTCATGTTGTTAGGGGACTTTCAACCATCAACTAAATCCAGTTTTCAAACTCCAGTTTTCCAGCAATAATGACTGCCCCGAACCTGTGGAAATGCGCAGCCAAGACAGATAATACCCTCAACTCTTAATGGCACCGGGTTGTCAACAACTCAACTATTTTCAAAGCAAAAGGAAAAATAAAAGTCCAGTTGGTGAATTATAGTAAAGAAAATGGAGGAAAAAATGATTGGTGAAAAGAGAAAAAAAATGAGAACAAAATAGTCAACCCTAAAGGAAGTCAACACTGAACTGTTCTTTGGAAGTAGAGTTATGAAGCTGAAGCTCAAATACTTTGGCCACCAAATGAGAAGAGAGGACTTGCTGAAGAAGACCCTGAGGTTGGAAAAGATGGAAGGCAAAAGGAGAAGGGGACAACAGAGGATGGGATGGTTACAGAGGGTCATCAACTCAACGGACATGAATTTGGACAAACTCCGGGAGACAGCAGCAGACAGGAGGGCCTGGCATGCTGTGGTCCACAGGGCTGCGAAGAGTCAGAATCACAACTGTGAGCAACAGCGACAATTATGCATACCAGGTAGGGGAGACTTTTTCCTGTGCTAGATAATGTTAGATGAAGGAAAACACTTGCATAATACCTGCTTGCCCAGACCCACTTTAGCTCAGTTATAGCCATTCACCTTTTTATTATCAAAAAAAAATTCAAATCAAGCTGACCAGCATTTTTGCAAATTATAGGAGATTCTAAGGCGCCCTGAGACAATTATTCAGTTTTCATTTTTTTAAAAAATATATATAAAAGGATTTAAAGGATAGCATGCCTTTAGGGCAATGCAACGGGAACAGGTCTTTCTTTCAGAGGGTGTAGGAAGATGCTAATGAGAGCAGTTGCTGCTATTTGCAGAAAGCATCCAGAAAATGAACTGGACCATAGCTGGTTTCTTCTTGCTCTCCAAACATGCTAAAAATTTGATGGAGAGTGTTGGGGTGTGTGTGTGACAAGAAGAGCGGTTGTCTCTAAGGATTACCCCTCTCTGGCAGGATCTAGCTATTCCCTTTCCTTTGGGAAGTATAAAGGGGTGGGATGGGGATGACAAAAGGATGCTCTGGATAATTCACCAGGTTGCCCACTGAAAGTCTCTGCTCTTAACAAAGGCTGTGTTTCTATCAATCTTTTTTTTAAGCAGCCTTTTACAAAAATGGCTGCAATGGCCAGGTGCAATTTGCACATACGTTTGGTCAGCCTTCCTGGGTAAACCAGAGAGGAAATGCAAATAATTTGGTGAGATAAATCTACTTCATTGTAAGGTTACATTAGCAGAGTCTTCGCAGGTCTGGAAGTACAAACTTTCTGCCTTCATTTTTAAGCATCTGATCAATCAAGGCAGGCCGTTCCTAGGTTTCTTTGACCGTTAAAGTACTGGGGGCTTCCCCTCCCATTATCTGACCACTTCCTATCTTCTCCTGTCCCTCAAAGTCATTCTTACATCACAAAAACCCGGTTTCAGATTTTTCAAATCTTCAGAGGGTTTAAAGAAGAGGGAAACTGAAGTGGCAGAAGGCAGCTGAAGTTCTTTTTTTTAATCTGAAGGAAATTTAGATTAAAACATTCCTCTAAGAGAGTATCTTCCATACAGCCTGATGGTGTTTGGGGGGGAAGAATCCGTGGTCCACAGCTGAGCTAAATGGTGCTTCTGTTAAAGCCGGCTAGGGTGACAGAAGAGACCCTTCTGTGCAAAGTTTGCAAAAGACCAAGTCACACTTATTTCATGCTGTAGGGATGCCATCTGCTAAAACTGTAAAAACACTTCCTGAATAGGTTTAAAAGCTATTCAGGAAATAGAAAGTGAGAAAATAGCGGGGAGGGAGGGATCTTATGCAGGTTTGCTGCCTTGGGTGAACTTCTAAAAGTGGGATTTAAAAAAACCCAATAAATAATAAACTCCTTTTGCCATCTTTTCCATGAATTTCATTCTTCTGACAACTTCTGAAGAAGCCAGAGGTTTCCTCAGAAACCTCAAGGACCAGAACCTTGTTAGAAGTCAAAAGGAACCGCTTTGCCAGTGAAAATACTTCAAATTCACTTCCCATCTTTAATAGGCAGATGCCATGGGAAAGGAGAGTTCACACCCCATCTTCACAATTCATATTATAAATAAGCATCTGAGCATTTCTTTCAGAACTTTGTCATTCCAATTTAAGGAAAACTATTCAGGAAAACATTGCCTTTTCTACCAACTGTTCTTGTTGTTTCTTTTTGGTATTGAGGAAGCCCTGATTACGTCTCCTTGGGAGTACAGCCCACAGAGCCCCTCTGCTATGGGGATCAACTGGTGGGCTACCAGAGCTCTTGGCCCAACCTTTCTCATCAATGAGATGCTAAAACGGTAACAAGGGGGAAGCAAGGAGGGCAGACTATGCAGGCTCTTGGAGGAAAGGCAGGAGACAAATATTCACACATGGATAAACAGTTCTGTTCTCTTTCACAGCTACAAAGAAATTTATGCAGGGAGCATTCCACAAATCAGAAGTTTCTCAACTCACAGAAAGTAACAAGAGATGAGACAAAAGATATATCTCTTTCCTTCTTTTCTTATCTGGTTCTAACTGGGTGTGGGATGGACAATGTACATTTCATGTCAAACTGTACATTTAACATGACAGTGTTTGCCCCTTGTTAGCAATCACAATGATGTAAAGCAAAGGTCTCCAACCTTGGCAACTTTAAAACTTGTGGACTTCAACTCCCAGTTTTTCTGGCTGGGGAATTCTGGAAGCTGAAGTCCACAAGTCTTCCACAAGTTGGAAACCCCTGATGTAAGCCATTAAAAACATTCCATTATACATTTAAACAAAGCATCTCTGTACATTCTTCTACTTGCACAAAATTTTACTAAATAAATTCCTTCCAAATAGCACACAAATAAAGTTTATAGAATTAATTTTCAAAATTACAAAAAAAAGGAGGGGGGGAGAGTTTGATTAAAGTCCAGAGAACTGTAATTGCTAGCTCTTTATAGACACAGCCATCCCAAATTGAAGCAGAACACATGGAAATATCTATAGTACTAGTAATATTTGGATTCAATATTTCATTATAAAATAATTCATTGCATTGAGATATTTGTAGCTCGTCTTTCAGAAGCATTTTTTAATGGATAGGGAGTAAAATACTCAGATTAGTATGAAATCTAGATTATTGGATGGGTACTGTTTCTCAAATTCATTGTATGCCTGTATTCATTCATTACAACTTCACGATGCTAGAATATCTTTTCCCTTCTAATAGAGCAGTTCCTGTGGAAAAGAAATTGATGCAAAGTATAAACCCACGAGGGCATGCCATAAGCTAGTCCCTGAAATGTTATTCTGTGATATACGTGTATATTTACCAAGCGTATTTCTTAAAAAGCTAAATCTGATAGAAATAGATCTGCAAGCTTTATGTTCTCACTTGGGAACATCCCTGAATTTACAAAAGTTTACTTTGCAAAAGTTACTGTATGTGTGCTTGTTGGAAAGAAAGGCCAGTATATCTTTTATTTGAAATAGATAGGGTCAATTTGAGTGTTGACTGACTTCTCAGAGCCAGGAAAAGAGAATGCAAAATATCACAGGACCAGAATATCTGCACAAATACTCCTTCTAGAACTGGGAAATGATTGCAAGGGTCCCCAAGAAGGCCAAAGATGTCCTACCTTAATACATTCATGGCTAAAGGAAGTACCAAGAGATAGATAGATAATAGATGATAGATAAATGGATGGATGGATGGATAGATATCCTATTTCCAAAATACTATGCTTAACCCCCCCCCCTTTTTAAAAAACCCATCTCTTCAACAAGACTAAATTATTGCATGTGAAGGATGAACATCAATTCTGAATGAAAGTTATCAAATACCGAGTAGAAAATACTTCGGCCAATGTCACCTACAAATTTAAATGTTGCCTTAGCAACATCTTCCCCCTTTTCTACAATATGGGTGAGGTCATTGCTAACCCAAAGACAAAATACAGTCATTCCAAGAATATTTACACCTTAATTGCTTAGCTTCTTACCAAAAAAAAAGAGACTCCATTAACATAATTACAAATGGTTTGAATTACTTTGATCAGCAAATCTCTCTGAGCTCACAACCATATATACTTCAAGCAGGCAATGCATAATATTATTTATTTGTTGTCCTTACAGGTCACCAACTCTCATAGATTCATGATAGCATACAAAAGTCCATTATCAAACAGCCATTCAAAATAAGTTTAAACATCCGTAGTAATCGTGATTAAAATATGCTAATTCTCCACAATATATTGCTGGTCCCAACATTTGAAGATATCTGGGGTCTGCAACATTTGAAAAAAAAAATATTCATCAGTTCCATTTTACTAATCAATAAATTATAGTAGGAGAATTTTTCAACTGAATAACAAAGTAAAAACATTTTCAAGTAAGCATCTTTTGAAACATAATAAAATGTAATTGCTGACAAATGCAAAATGATTCTAAAGAAAATCAAGTTAAGGAAGCAACCACATTTTTGCATTCATAAACAATTGGTATATTAATCTTTTAGGCATAAATTTTACATGGTTTTGCAATTTTAGATGATGATATTTATTTATTTTATTCCATTTGGATGGCTTGCCACTCATCATCATCATTCCCAATATAATTCACTTGCCATACTGAAACCCTCAATATGATGACACAGCTAATTTGGAAGCGTGCAACTTAGCCAGACAAATAATGCCTCTCTTGCATATCTTCAACATGTAAACAGACAAGGCAAGGTGCAATGCTATCCCCCAAGCTTAAATCATAAGCACGAAATGGCTACAAGAGTCTGAATAGTAAGCTCCTAGCAAGAAAAAAAAGAAAGAAAGAAATCACATCAGGATGACGCTATCACCTTTTCTTTGTTGCAGCAAATTTAAAGAACGAAGCTTAGTACTTTTGACAACTCAGCTATCGCATATCCGCAGAAGAGGATGTAGTAAAGTTATAGTAGAGAGAGAGAGAGAGCAATTAGTGGTCCCTGCAGATGTTTCCTTACCTAAATTAAGTAACCTCATCAGAGCAATTCACAAGAACGTCCCCGCACATTTATCCACCTGCCTTTCCATCTCAACTCAAAATGTGGGCAGTAAACAGGACAGCAAAGGTGTTCGCCACAGAAATTATAAACTGACCCAGGGAAGGTAAGAGCTCGGGGTACCCGAATGGCACCTGAAGGGAGGGAGAGGAACAGGGATGAGACGCAGCAGCGCAGGTGAGGAGACAGCTGCGTAATTCAAGAAAAGCTCATAGAGATGCCAACTTGCTGCCCTTGGGCTTCTCCTGCCTCTATCACCACCAAGGGGATGCTCTTCTCTTCCCACGATGCCCTACCAGACCCCCGGACCCCCATAAGAAAAAGGGAGGAGGAGAACAGGGGAGGGAGAGGAGAGGGAAGGAGAGGAAAAGGAGGGGAGGAGAGAAGGAGGGGGAGACCGAAGGGTTGGAGGGGGGGGAAGGAGGAGAAGGTGGAGGGGCCCCCTCCCCTGAAGGGAGGGAGAGGAAGAGGAAGGGAGAAGGGGAGAAAGAGGGGCGGGGAAGGAAGAGAAAGAGAAGGGAGAGAAGGGGAAAAAGGGAAGGAGGAGAGGGGATGGAGAAGGGGAAGAGAGGAGAAGGGGGAGTGGGAGAAAAGAAAGAGGAGGGGGGAAGGGGCAGGAGGGGAGGGGAGCAAGAGAAAGAGGAGGAGAGGGCGAAAGGGGAAGAAGGGGAGGGGCAGGAGGGGAGGGGGGCAAGAGAAAGAGGAGGGGAGAGGGAAAGGGGGAGAAGAGGCAGGAGGGGAGGGGCAGGAGGGGAGAGGAGGAAGAGAAAGGAGGGGAGGGGGAAAGGGGGAACAAGAGAAAGAGGAGGGGGAAGAGGGGAGGAGAGTAGGAGCAAGAGAAGGGGGAGAGGAGAGGGAAAGGGGGAGAAGGAGGGGGAGAAGAGGCAGGAGGGGAGGGGTTGGAGGGGAGGGGAGAGAAGGGGGAGGGGAGAGGGAAAGGGGAGAAGGAGGGGGAGAAGAGGCAGGAGGGGAGGGGCGGGAGGGGAGGGGAGCAAGAGAAAGAGGAGGGGGAGGGGGAGAGTAGGAGCAAGAGAAGGGGGAGGGGAGAAGGAGGGGAGGGGAAAAGGGGGAGGAGGGAGAGGAAGAGGAGGGGGTGGGGGAAGGGGGGAGGAAGAGGAGGGGGTGGGGGGAGGAGGAGAAGGGGAGGGACGGGGGGAGGGGGCAGCAGAAGCCCTTCTACCCCTGGGCCCTTTTGGCTCTTGGCGCAAGAGCTCCGTCCTCGTGGAAGGGAAAAGCAGCGCGGTCAGGGAGGCCTCATCCGCGGCGCCCATCCTCGTGAGTGGGAGGGGGGGCGGCGTCTCCAGCGGGCGTGCCGCCCAAAAGACCCCCTTCTCCGCAGACGCCTCTCGGGCTGCACGGCTGGCGCCGGGACCCCCGCAGGAGCCGCCGCCGTCTGGGCCAGGCGAGGCGGGGCAGTCCAACCGCGCTTCTTCCACCGCCGCCGCCGCCCCTCAGCCTCACCTGCCGGCCAGGTGCGCGGCCTGCTCGCGCTCGCTCAGCGCCGCCGCCGTGTAGATGCGCCGGTAGCGCTCGGCCAGCGCCGCGCCCGACAACAGCAGCAGTTGCTCGCGGCCCGGAGGCCCCGCCGCCGCAGCGGCAGCGGCAGCAGCCGCGCCTTCTCCGGGACCCATGGCCGCCTTCGCCCAGGCGCTCCGCCCGGCCCGGCCCACAGTCCTCGCTCGGCCACCGCCCGGAAGGCCCCCGCGCCGGCGGCGATGACAGGCAGCCGCGGCCCGTCAGCGGCGGGAGGAGTCGGCGGCTCTGCGGCTGCGCGGAGAGGGCGCCCTCCCGCCCACGTGATCTCGGGTGGGCGGGGCGGGGCGGTTGCCATGGCCGCCGAGGCCGCGGAGCTTCGGTGAGGGCTGGGAGAGGTCTCTGGTGCCGCCGCGTCTTTCCTCTCTTCTCTCTCCCGGGCGAGTCTCGGGGCCCTTCGAGGAAGGCCCGGCAGCCGCGTCTTCTTCGCGACCCCCGGATGCGGTGGAGGCGAGCGGCTCCTCTGCCCCGCTGGCGACCTGAGTCCCTCCGGAGCCTCTCGGCCCCCACAGATGAGACCTCGGTGGGGACGGACCCTCGTCGAGCAGCTCCTTAGCCAGCTCGGTCTCCTTCGAACCAGGCCTGGTGGGGTTCCTGTTGCATTTTAGGACAGTGGTGTGTGTGTTGTGTGTTAAGAATAAAATACCGGGTAGTCCTCCACCTACGACCATAACGCAGTCTCATATTTCTGTCATTAAGTGAGACGGGTCTTGCATCATTTTGCCACCCTTCTGGCCACGGTGGTTAAATGATTAACTGAGGTTGGTGAGTTAGCAGCACGGTTGTTAAGTGAATCTGGCTCTTCCCGTTAACTCAGATGGTCGTAAAAGGGGATCGCCTGACCCCCAGGGATGCTGCAACCGTCATAAATAAGAGTCCGTGGCCACACACCTGGATTTGGATCCCGTGACCGCAGGATGCTGCAACGGATTTTAAGTGTGAAAAACCGTCCTAAGTCACATTTTTGCAGTACCACCATACCATAACTTTGAACGGTCACTAAACAGATCATTGTAAGTCGAGGACTACCTATATGTTTTGCGTGTGACTTATGGCTACCAGCCCAAGTTCTCTTCCAGAGACTCCCAAGCTGGGGTTGAAGAGCTGGCCTGACACGACCTGATTACATGGCTATTTTCCCCTTCCTTTTCCTCCTAAGCGGCCCTTTCCCCCATACTTGGCCCTGGAACCATGGAAATGATGCTGCCAGTGCCCCCCCTCCTCAAAACAAGCCCCTCAGTTACAGGTAACACTCACCTTTATTGTTTAAGATCAGTGACATAACAGTTGCTCCTCAGCTGATATGTTGAACGATCAGAGTGTCGATTACTTGGCACGTAGTGCAAATAATATATATATAAAGCCAGTTTGGTGCACCTTTGGGCAATGTGAGTTTAGTAGTAGTTAACTCTGATAGAAAAAGGCCAGGTTGGAAGGAATTTTGTTTCATTCTGTTATTAAAAAATGTCTGGGATTATGGCATTGCAAATCTGAAGAAGTGGTACAGCCATTCCCAGCCATTTTTAGAGAGCGATGGGTAAGTGTCAGATTTATTATTAAGATAATAAATAGAATTTGAAAAAGCCAGCTTGGAAGGAAAGCCATAGAATTTGATTTATTCTGTACTAAGAGTGGATAGTATTATGGCATTGCATTATTTGGCACAGAGTACATAAACACACATAATATATATATACTGTTAATATAAAGACTGTTTGGTGCACTTTTGGGGAATATAAATTTAGTAATAGTTAAAGGCCAGGTTAAACAGAAAGCTATAGAATTTGTTTGATTCTATTATAAAAGTGGATAGTATTATGGCATTGCAAATATGCAGAAGTGGTAGAGCCATTTCCAGTCATTTTTAGAGAGTGAAGGGTAAAAGCCTTGGTCATTTGTTTCATTCTCTTATAAAAATGGTTGGAATTATGGCATTGCAAACAGAGCTAATCCTCAATTTACAACCACAGTTGAGCCCAAAATTTTGATCGTTAAGTGAGACACATGTTAAGTGAGTTTTGCCCCATTTTACGACCTTTCTTGCCACATTTGTTAAGTGAATCACTGCAGTTGTTAAATTAATAACATGGTTGTTAATCGAATGTGGCTTCCCCGTTGACTTTGCTTGTCAGAAGGCCACAAAAGGGGATCACGTGTTCTTGGGATGCAAGTATGAGTCAGATGCAAGCATCTGAATTTTGATCAGGTGACCATGGGGATGCTGCAGCAGTCATAAGTGTGAAAAGTGATTGGGATTATGGCTTTGCAAATCTGCAGAAGTGGTATAGTCATTTCCAGCCATTTTTAGAGAGTAAAGGGTATCAGATTTATTGTTAAAACCAGTGTCTTAATCCGGCCAATTATTTGGCATATAATGCATAATCACACGTTGTACTGTTAGTGTAAAGCCAGTTTGGTGTACCTTTGGGGTACAAATTTAATGATAGTTAACTTTCTGATTGAAAAAGACTAGGTTGGAAGGAGATCTATAGAATTTGTTTCATTCTATTATAAAAATTATGGCATTATAGCCTTGCAAATAGGCAAAAGTGATAAAGCCTTATAAGAGCATTTCCAGTCATTTTTAGAGAGTGAAGGATCTGTTTTAGCAATTGCTACTTACACAAGCTTTTTCTAAGTGTGATATTCCTTGTAAATTTAATAATTTTCCTCTACTGGCATTCCTATAGGTGCTTGTCAAATGCTTTATTAAGCCCAGCATCTGTTTAATGTGCTTCTGAGAAAAAAAATATCTTATTAATAACTAAATCTCTCCACCGGTAAAAATGTCTTTGTACTGTCTTTATAAAAATAACTGTTTAGTTTAGAAACAAGAGACAATGAATATGGATGAGTTCTTTTAGGGAAACTTTTTTTAAAGTATAGGTCAGTGTTCCTATATTATCCCTCATTTCCAGGATTTACCACCAGAACCATGCATATCCAAAATACAAAATGCAAATTGAATGATCACAGGCAAACCAGCTGTGTATTCCACATAATTGGAGGTGAAAAGAAAGAAAGTAGATAGAGTGATCTAAAAAAAGAAAAAAAAACCTATGGACCTTCCCGAAGATAACATTAGTCATCTGGCCCCTCGCCCTTCATGGTTTTGGGGAATGAGGGACAAAAGCCAATACTGACCAGTACTGAGGAAGGATTGGGGTATATTATTTATTCATTTAAAATATTTGTATACTGAAGGTGGTTTAGCGCACATCACTGGGCAGCTCACAACAACAATAAAACCATAAAAGCCACAACGACCCAATGCCTAGTCATTTTACTGAAATGCCTCAGCAACCTTCCTCAGGGTGTCATCACTCTACACAAGGCTTACACCTAGAGCCACATATTTTGGGCATTCCGGAAGGCTGGAAGGGTGGGGGCCTGCCAGATCTCAGGGGAGACAAAAGAGTGTTCCACAGTATAGGAGCTACCATGGAAAATGCCATCTATAGATATTTCAAGGAAGGGGCATTCTGTCCATTCCATCCAATGGATAGGGCAGATCCCTTCGGAGAGGCGGTCCTGCAAATAATCTGACCTCATGCCATTGTAGGGCTTTGGAAGTGATAACCGGTGCCTTAAATTGTACTCAGAAATTGTGAGCTAGTGCAGCTTGTGCAACGGTGGTGTGGGCAAATTGAGTAACACCCAGCATTTTTGCATGTCACATTCTGGTCTTACAACAGTTAAGTGAACATTTGAAGTTGCAGTGGTACTGGGGAAAAAAATATTTATGATCGTTTTTCACACAAGCAATCATTTCAACATCCCCATGATCATGTGATCAAAATGCAGATGTTGGCAACTGGTTCATATTTATGTCATGTGGTTGTGTAATCCCCTTTTGCGATCTTCAGACAAGCACAGTCAATAGGGAAGCCAGATTCGCTTAACAACTGGATTACTAACTTAGCAACTGCAGTGATTAACAACTGTGCAAGAACGGTCTTAAAATGGGGCAGAACTCATTTAACAAATGTCTCACTTAGCAACAGAAATGTTGGGCTCAGCTGTGGTCGTAAGTCGCGGATGACTGGTATAACTTTAGGGTGATTTTCAAAGGCATCCTATATAGAGCACATGGAGTTGGAACTAAAGGTAAAGGCAAAGGTTTTCCTCGCGCATACAGTATGTGCTAGTCGTTCCTGACTCTAGGGGACGGTGCTCATCTCCGTTTCAAAGCCGAAGAGGCCAGCACTGTCCGAAGTCGTCTCCGTGGTCATGTGGCCGGCATGACTAAATGCCAAAGGCGCATGGAATGCTGTTACCTTCCCATTAAAGTGGTCCCTATTTTTCGACTTGCATTTTACATGCTTTCAAACTGTTAGGTTGACAAAAGCTGGGACAAGTAACGGGAGCTCACTCCATTACGCGGCGCTAGGGATTTGAACCAGTTCCAGCATAACTCTGGAGCAATTTCAACGAAACTTGGTACACAGATGACTTACTCTCTGGAAACAAATATTGTTGGGGTAAGACACACCTAACATCCCTCAGAGTGTATGTTCTGTTAAGATACAGCCTGTTGTGCCTTAAAATGGCTTCTAGTGTACAGCGCAGTGGAGTTGCCATGGTAATGGCTTCACAGTACTCCACAAGGGCTCCCTCTGGTAAGGGGGGGAAATCCAACATTAAAAATTACATTTGGTCCCCCTATAAATCAATATGCAGGCAACGCTGGGTTATTGGCTAGTTTAAAATAAAGTTCATCCCCCAGGTTGGCCTTGCAATCAGAAAACCACAAGATGCAGCAGAGCTATTGAAACTAACCATTAATTGTGCATGAGGTGGCGCAGTGGTTAAATGCAGCACTGCAGGCTACTGCTAGATCAGCAGTTCAGCGGTTCAAATCTCACCGGCTCAGGGTTGACTCAGCCTTCCATCCTTCCGAGGTGGGTAAAATGAGGACCCAGATTGTTGGGGGCAATATGCTGACTCTCTGTAAACCGCTTAGAGAGGGCTGAAAGCCCTATGAAGCGGTATATAAGTCTACTGCTATTGCTATTGCTATTGCTATGAGAACTAATTTTTGCCTTTTCTAGTACAATTGCCATTGTGAGGCAAAAGAACGAGAGGGATCCAGTTTGGGATCCGGTTTCTGCTCCAGTTTCAGGCAAGCAGCACCATGGCAGCACACGCAGTCCAACCAGAGGGCTTTTGCTTGCCCACCTGTGTCCAATTCCTTCCCCTGCTCTTCATAATGCCTGAAGCCTATTGCCCACTGCCCAGAGATACAAGAATGAAAAGCAGGTGTCTTGAAGCAACATGAAGCTTGAGCCTTTGCAGACTCTGGCTCACAATTTGCTGATTTTCCCCTAGTCCAGGGGTCAGCAACCTGCAGCTCTGGAGCCGTATGTGGCCCTTTCGTCCCTCTGCTGCGGCTCCCTGTTGTCAGTTGGCTCCACAATTGATAGGGTTTTCGGTTAGGACAGGTAGAGGAAAAAGGATGCCGCGCTAGGAGGAGACTCTATGGTGGGGGAACCGGACTTCTGGTTGCCTCCGGAATTGAACGGGGGGCTTCCAGTTAGAACCTTGGTGGCTCTTTGAGTGTTTAAGGACCCCTGCCCTAGTCACAGCTGCATACACTGATCTAGTGGGTCAGGTAGAAGGGCGGGACAATTCTATAAAGGCCTGATGGGCAAACGCTTGAACTTCTTAGCAAAAGCTCTGAAGAAGCTCCCTGGGTTTCTTGCCTAGATCACAGCTGAGGAGTGGTCTGCTCTACTGCCTTGACATGAAGGAACACTGAGAAATAGAGAACGTGTCCTTGAAGCAATTTGCTTTTTTTCCCCACTAAGGTTTAAGCTTTTCATTTTGGGGAGATGGGGAGGGAAATAGAATAAGGTTGGTAGCCAACGTGAAAGCAGCAATAGGTTAAGGAGGATTGTAGTGAGAGGTTGCAACTCTGCCAGTTGTTTTAAAATGTTCATGTTTCTCCCAAAATCCACCTACTTCACCTTCCTTTTAATCTTGGAGTTGGCCTTAAAAGTTCATCTGGACTGTGGTTCTATGGCTGGATAAGCCGGACTGCACATTTTTAACCTGAGCCATTAAGTGTATTGGGTCAATTAATATTAGCAAACCTCTTAATATAACCAGCTTCAGCATGTTATTAAAATATTTTGTGTGCGTGTCAGGCATGAAATCCTCTTACCTTCGCTACCAAGTCCGGAACCGGGAGCGTGCAGGCGGGCGCACTCGCTTTGCTTGCCCATGGCACTTCTACACATGCACACTTCTGCGCATGCGCAAAGTGTCCATGATGATATCTGGGCAGGTGGGCGGAGCCTCCTGCCGCTGCTACTAGTTCGCCCGAACCAGGGCGAACCGGCCGAATACCACCACTGGTGTGTGTGTGTAATCCCAGATAGATTACTTGGATGGAAGATGAACTTTCAATACAGACTTATTGACAAATTGAGAGGGATAAAAGCTATGGAAAAACAAGATTTTGCATTTTTTTTCACACAAGGGATCATGTCATCCAGCTTTCCCTGACTTGATAACCTTGAGCTGTGGTAGAGTACATTGCATTCAATCCCAAGGACGCTTCCTGGGAGGATGATGGGATTGTAGTCCAACACATTAGAATGTTAGAATTGATTGATTTTTTAGCCAAAGCTTTCCTAGGTGTAGAGGAGAAATCTTTTTTTTTTTTTTGGTACTGTATATACTCGAGTATAAGCCTAGTTTTTCAGCCCACTTTTTGGGCTGAAAAAAGCCGCCTCGGCTTATACTCGAGTCAGTGAAAAATTTGCCCGAAATGGAGGAGAAAAAGGGGCGGGGCCATGCCGCTGGGTGACACTCGTGAATGGCCCAGTGCCCCTGTGAGTTTCCCCTCCCTCTGTGTCAGTTTGCCGCGCAGCGCGCACCGCACCATCCTCCTTCCTCACGTTCTAATGTAATGCAGGGCTGTCTTACGATTCCCCTTCCTCCCCCTCCTGCCGCTCTGCAACGATGTCCCACCTCCTCCTTGTTATGGCAAGCAGCCACATAGCGATGTCCCACCTCCTCTGGTACAGTGATCCAATGATAGGAATCACTGTGCCGTGTGTCATAGGAGGCGGGACATCGCTCCCGCGGCTGCACGGGACATCATCATCACAGCGGGACATCAGCATCATGAGGTGAGTGAAGTATTTCATTGAATACACCGCTAGTTTACTGTTTTTCTTTGAAATAAATATTCAAAAACATTATTGGTATCTATTTTTATTTTTGAAATTTACCGGTAGCTGCTGCATTTCCCACCCTAGGCTTATACTCGAGTCAAACTTTTCCAGTTTTTTTTGGTGGTAAAATTAGGTGCCTCGGCTTATATTCGGGTCGGCCTATACTCGAGTATATACGGTAGTTTTTTTGTGGCTTAAGTCATTCCGGTTTGCATAGAATCTTATTTATTCACTAATGTGAATCCATTCAGTCGGTTAGAAGCACCTCTGAATGAGAAAGCACGCCTCCCTCTCTAATGGAAAGCACACAATTTGAGCTCGCTCTGATTTCTGCCGGAGTGCCCAATAGTTTTTCTTTTTTCTTTTTCTGTATTTAATCAGCTTTCAGGCCCAGTAGGAGAGAAGAAAGGAAGGTGGTGTATTGGCTTCTCTGCCAAAGGGAGGAGAGGGGGGTAATTCTATCAAGGGCCTGCCTTCAAAGAGATTTTCTTCTCCCCCCCCCTCCCCAATCTGGAGGGATTCTCTTCCAGGGGGTTTCGCACTGGAGACTCTTTTGAAGATTTCTGGATTTGGACTGAACAGGTGGTCTTAATTCTTACTAGCTCTTCCACCAAGTTGGCGCTATACACAACTCCCCAGGAAGTCTGCTTGGCTTTGGTTCCTGGAGGGGCAAAACCACGGGGAGCCTCTCCTTTTCTCTATCGTGGTTTTATCTTTATTGGAGGGGCTGTAGTCCTCCATTACACTCGCCCAGCAAACCCACCGAGGATGGAGTTCTCTTTGTTAGCACGTAAAGACCAGAGGCTTTCGCTATGATGGAATAGCTAAGAGAAACTTTGAGCGTAGCCAAGTCTGCAGGCTGTTCTATAATTCCAAATTTACCACTGCTGCTAGATAGGTCTAGGGATCCTTCCTGTGCAGGTGGGGTTGTGGTATGTGTGTGTTTTGTGTGTGTGTGTGTGTGTGTGTGTGTGTGATGAGCACGATAGTACAGATATCCTTGACTCACAACAGTTTGTTTAGTGACCATTCAAATCTACAGCGGCGCAAAAAAAAGGTGAGTTACGACTTTTTCATACTTACGACTTTTTCACAATTACAACCTGTAGGAAGTTAAAACCCATCCCTCTCCCAGAAAATGAAATATTTTAGGAAATATTAAAAAGGCAGAATATTTCCCCTAAAAAGAGAAGTAGAAACTCAGAGAGGCAGAAACTCAGCCCCCCCTCCCCCCTTGTCAATGGGCCATTAAGGCCTGGGCCAGTCCATTCTACATTACAAAGTTCTACTCCCTTCAGGCTGAGACATTTCATTGCCCTTCTGTCAGGCCTGCAGCCATCTTTTCCTTTGGGTCTTTGGCTTGCCACACTTTCTATTCTGCTATGCATTTTCTATTGTGGGAAAATGGGAGGGGGGATTGTACGGAGTTAGATGCTATGTAGCCAAAATAAAATTCCTTTCTAGAAACCCAAGGTCATCCTTTGTCTCTGCACCTCTGCACCTGACCGGAACTGGATGGGTGGAAGTGCCCTCATGGCAGTGGAAGATTGGACCCTGTGATGGACTTGTAGGTGTGGGTCAAGATCTTGAACTTTCAATTAGGTGGGGGAAACTGGGAAGTTTTCAGATTCAGGTTTTCCCAGATGTGCCAACATGGGTCTCTTAATAAATTGGAACTGTAAGCAATGCTTTGCCTTGGACTCTGATTTACCTGTGGATGCTATTTGGAACCCTGACATCTTCATTTTGCCACCCACCAAGTTTCAACCAAACTTAGCACACAGACAACCTTCAAAGCTACCTATGACCTCTTGACAGCAACCAATCCGGATACTCTTCCTGTGCCCCAGGAAGTTCAAAGCCAGAGAGGGCATAAAACCCAGGGACTCTCAGCCTCTCTGCCCTTTTCACCCAGGAGCTCCAAGCCATGTGATCTTGTCCACCATTAAACCATCTTTCCAAACAGCCACCATGTTTCCAGTGTCTTTTTCCCCACTTGGAACTGAACCCAGATGGACATTGCAGCATCCCTACATGTGATCAAAATTCAGCCGCTTGGTAAAGGGTTCATACTTATGACCGTTGCCGTGTCCCAAAGTCACGTGATCCCCTTTTGCAACCTTCGGACAAGCAAACCAAGTCAACGGGAAAGCCAGATTCGCTTAACGACCAGGTTTGCTATCTTATCAACTGCAGTGATTCACATAATTTTGGCAAGAAAGCTTGCAAAAATGGGGGCAAAACTCAGTGGAAATATTGGGCTCAGTTGTGGACGTAAGTTGAGGACTACCTGTATTGCATTGCCTTATTGGCTTGATGTTAGATTACCCAACCAAACACGGTGTTAGAGTCAGTGTCAGGGTTCCAAATAGCATCCAAAACTAAATCAGAGTCCAAGGCAAAGTATTGCTCAAAAGTTCCAATTTATTAAGAGAGCCATGTTGGCATATCTGGGAAAACCCGAATCTGAAAGCTTCCCAGTTTCCCCCACCAAGTTGAAAGTTTAAGCTCTTGTCCCCACACCCATAAGTCCATCTTCCACTGTCACGCTGGTGATTCCACCCATCCAGTTCCAGTCATGTGCAGAGGTGCCAAGACAAGGGATGACCTTGGCTTTCTAGAAAGAATTTTGTTATGGCTACATAGCATCTAACTCCTACAATCCCCCCTCCCATTTTCCCACAATAGAAAATGCATAGCAGAATAATAGGAAGTGTGGCAGGCCAAAGATCCAAAAGAAAAGACGGCTGAAGGCCTGACAGCCAGTTTGGTTTTGTGGTTTAAGGTACCAAGCTAGAAAAGAGGCCATAAGTTCAAGTCCTACCTTAGCCATGAAAGCGAGCTGGGTGACTTAGACCAGTGGTCCCCAACCCCCGGTCCGCGGACCGGTGCCGGGCCGTGGAGTACCTGGCACCGGGCCGCGCAGCGGCCGGGGGCCTAAGGGAAAGTCACTAGGCCTACGGGACAACGTCGTCCAATCAGTATTCTGGCTGGTCGGCGAGGTAGGGGAGGTAAGCTAAAGGGGCGTGAATTAAGGCCGGGCGTTCAGTTGCTGAGCAGCGCACGCAAATTGGTGGCTGGGGTGGCCGGGCGCGTGCCTGGGATGGTGTGCGGAGTGGGGCCACCGGACTGAGCCTCTCTCAGAGGCGGTTGGTGGGGGTGTGCCGTCGCGAGGTTTTGCTGCGAGGAATGTGAGAAGCCCAGGTGGTTGTTTCCTCCCCCCCTCTTCCCCGCGAGCTCTTGCCGGCGCCGGGCTTTCCCCTGGCTCGTCTGCGGCCGCCGTTTTTGTCTCCCGCAGAGGCTGTTCCCCGAACCACCACCACCACCACCACCACCAACCCGGCCTCCCCTGTCAGTGCCCCGCGTCATGTCGTGATCTCCGGGCGGACGTGTGGGACCAGGGAGGTGGCGGTGACGGCGGCTGCTGCTGCTGCTGCTGCAGCCGCCGATGGGGCTGCTCCGGATTATGTTGCCGCCTAAATTGCAGCTCTTGGCGGTGATGGCGTTCGGGGTGTCCGTCCTCTTCCTGGAGAACCAGAGCACTCGGGCCACAACACGAGTGATGTCAAATTGACCACGCCCAACCCAGCCCCACAGGGTCAAACACAATCCTGATATGGTCCTCAATGATATCGAGTTTGACACCCCTGCTTTAGATCCTGATAGTGTTTTAATTATTAAAATTTAATAGACATAAAAAAGATGAAGAAAGACTAACCTCTATGTTATTTTTATGGAAGGCCTGCCTGAAAGTTATAATGGTAGCTCCTGGGCCGTGCGCAAAGGCTCCAGGGAAGAGATGCCCCCCCACCCCTGCGCGCGCTCAGCGGGCCACGGTAAAATTATCAAAGGCTGACTGGTCCGCGGCGATAAAAAGGTTGGGGACCACTGACTTAGACCAATCATTTTCTCCCAGCCCAACCCACCTCATAGGGTGGTTGTTGTGGGGGGAGATGGAGGAGGAAGATGTGTTGGATATGTTAGCCACCTTGAATTATTTGTAAAAATAATAAGGGTGGGATATAAATGGATGAGAATAAAGATGTTTTGCCTCATTCTATTTTGCCTCAATGGGAAGAATTATCATTCTTTTCCAATGCCCTTTCATTTCCTCATCTGCATTCATGGGGATTACATACTTTGCTAATATACAGAGAGGAAAGGAGATATTGTAAAGCCACTTAAATCCTAACACTTAAATAACTGCATGATAAATAACCTTTGGACTGCAAGGTGATCAAACTGGTCAGTCCTAGAGGAGATCAACCCTGACTGCTCTTTGGAAGGCCTGATCCTGAAGAGGAAACTCAAATACTTTGGCCACCTAATGTGAAGGATGGATTCACTGGAGAAGAGCCTAATGCTGGGAAAGACTGAGGGTAAAAGAAGAATGGGACGACAGAGAATGAGATGGCTGAATGGAGTTACTGAAGCAGTAGGCGTGAGCTTAAATGGACTTTGGGGGATGGTAGAGGACAGGAAGGCCTGGAGGAGCATTGTCCATGGGGTCGCTATGGGTTGGACACGACTTCGAAACTAACAACAACAACAACAACAAACTGCATGAACTCAATCCACCACAGATATATAGAACCAACATAAAATGGAGAGGGAGGACCTTAAAAAAGTACTGACAAAGGAAAAATTTGAATTCAGTTCCTTACTCTCACTTTTCCTTCTAATTATTTTCCCTCCACTGTGACAACTTTTGCTGATATACTGTGTAGAGTAGACTTTTCCAGAGTAAGTAAGTGAATGGCGGCAGCGTGGGAGATGTAAAGGAATTTCAACACTAGCCACAAAAGGCACTGTAATAAGTATTATTTCAGCATTAACGTCAAGAGATTAAAACCTTTCATAAATCCAATCTTCATTAAAATAAAATTAAAATTAAAAAGATTAAGTTTTTGAATTACATAATTTTTAACTTCTATTTTTATAATTTTTAATTAAAATGGAAATGTTTTTAAAAAAATAATTATACTTTTTAAAAATATGAAAACAGTCGTGCAGAATAGGTGCTGTTTTGTATTGTATCTCTACCAAATATAAACTAATTGAAATAGCTGAGTTAAATATTAAGAGTTTAGTGATAAGCCTAACCATGCTGAAATTCAAAAAGAAAGAAAGAAAGAAAAGAACCCAGTTAAAGAAAAAAGACCGCAACCAAACTCAACACAGTAAGGAACAATTAACAGAGAAAATGAATCTTTGGATATGCACCAATGGTGACATGTCAGGGAAAGTGGGGGGGGGGGGAAACAGTCCAGTCCCATTGGAGCTAAACAACCAATTTCATAACCTTTGGAAGAAGAAAGCATGCAGACATCTGGAGAAGTGATATCATCAAGTGCACCAGTGCAAGAAACAAAAAAATAGACTTCCTCAAGGAAAAAAAACAACAGCCGATGTTGGTGATAGGAGACTCACTGCTCAGGGAAAATGAACCGACAATTTGTAGACTGGACAATCTTATCTGGGGACATCTAAGATCAAATACGTGAGTGAGAGGCTTACTAAAATAGTCCACATATTCTCTTTTAGTGGGACAAATAACATGACAAAGAGCATGAAAAACAATATCAAAAGACTATGAGTAGCTAGTTTCATCTTTTCTATCCTGCTCTATGGAGTAGAGAGTTGGTATTTGACAAAAAACCACTTGAAGAAATTAGAAGCATTTGAAATGTGGGTTTACAGGCGGCTGTTACGTATAAGCTGGGTTGACAAAATCACAAACGAGGCGGTGATAAGTCGCCTGGGAAAGCCAAGGGAAATCATCAAAGCCATTAAAAGGTGAAAGTTGGAATATTTTGGACCTGTGAAGCGACACCCAGAAAAATATGGCATTCTTAATCCTCCAGGGAAAGATTGAAGGGAAATAAGGTCCAGGCAGAAGAAGAACATCATGGCTTCAAAATCTAAGGGACCGGTTTGGACAAAACTCAGCACTTTTTCATGCAGCTGTTGACAAAAATAGGATTGCCAATATGATCGCCAAGGTCTGATGATGGATATGACACAAGAAGATGACGAATGAGTAGCTAGGCATGAAAGCCAAAGAGACAGGGGCACAGCTGGTGGTTTCCTCTGCACCCCAAATCAAAGGTAGGCATCCAATGAGGGAATGCAGAACTTTCAACATAAACCACTGGTTTAAGGGATTGTGCTGTGGAGAGAATTTTGCATTCTTGGAGTATAGTCTACAATACCTGTTTTGTGTGTGTGTGGAGGGTTTCTGGCAGGGGATGGGGCTACATCTTACAAGAACTG